>NW_027141931.1:1430000-1605000 GCF_036365525.1 Heterodontus francisci
CTGAATTTGAGTCTCTCTCTCTCGCTCTGCCTGTCTCTCTCTCTCTCAGAATTTGTCTCTCACACTCTCTCTCTGAATCTGTGTGTCTCTCTCTGTGGCTGACACTCTCTCTCTCTCTGAATCTGTGTGTCTCTTTCTTTGCCTGTCTCTCTATCTCTCTTTCTCTCTCTGAATCTGTGTGCCCCTCTCTGTGCCTGTCTCTCTCTCTGAATGTGTGTGTGTCTCTATCAGTGACTGTGTGTGTCTCTCTCTCTCTCTGAATCTGTTTGTCTCCCTCTGTGCCTGTCTCTCTCTCTCTCTCTCTGAATCCGTGTGTGTCTCACTGTGCCTGTCTCTATCTCTCACTCTGAATCTATGTGTGCCTTTCTCTCTCTGTCTGTCTGTCCATCTCTCTCTCTCTCTCCATCTGTGTGTCTCTCTCTGTGCCTGTCTCTCTCTGTGCCTGTCTCTGTCCCTCTCTCTGAATTTGAGTCTCTCTCTCTCGCTCTGCCTGTCTCTCTCTCTCTCAGAATTTGTCTCTCACACTCTCTCTCTGAATCTGTGTGTCTCTCTCTGTGGCTGACACTCTCTCTCTCTCTGAATCTGTGTGTCTCTTTCTTTGCCTGTCTCTCTATCTCTCTTTCTCTCTCTGAATCTGTGTGCCCCTCTCTGTGCCTGTCTCTCTCTCTGAATGTGTGTGTGTCTCTATCAGTGACTGTGTGTGTCTCTCTCTCTCTCTGAATCTGTTTGTCTCCCTCTGTGCCTGTCTCTCTCTCTCTCTCTCTGAATCTGTGAGTCTCTCTCTGTGCTGTCCCTCTCTCTCTCTCTCTGAATCCGTGTGTCTCGCTTTGTCCGTATCTCCCTCTCACTCTGAATCTATGTGTGTGTGTCTCTCTCTCTCTCTCTCTCTCTCTCTCTCTCTGTCTCTCTCTCTCTCTATCTGTGTGTCTCTCTGTGTGCCTGTCTCTCTCTGTGCCTGTCTCTCCCTCTCTCTGAATCTGAGTCTCTCTCTCTCTCTCTGTCTCGCTCAGAATTTGTATTTTACTCTCTCTCTCTCTGAATCTGTTTGTCTCTCTCTGTGCCTGACACTCTCTCTCTCTGAATCTGTGTGTGTCACTCTGAGACTGTCTCTCTCTCTGAATCCGTGTGTGTCTCACTGTGCCTGTCTCTATCTCTCACTCTGAATCTATGTGTGTCTTTCTCTCTCTCTCTCTGTCTGTCCGTCTCTCTCTCTCTCTATCTGTGTGTCTCTCTCTGTGTCTGTCTCTCTCTGTGCCTGTCTCTATCCCTCTCTCTGAATCTGAGTCCCTCTCTCTCGCTCTGCCTGTCTCTCTCTCAGAATTTGTCTCTCACACTCTCTCTCTCTGAGTCTGTGTGTCTCTCTGTGCCTGACACTCTCTCTCTCTCTCTCTCTCTGAATCTGTGTGTCTCTTTCTGTGCCTGTCTCTTTATCTCTCTTTCTCTCTCTGAATCTGTGTGCCCCTCTCTGTGCCTGTCTCTCTCTCTGAATGTTTGTGTGTCACTCTCAGTGACTGTGTCTCTCTCTCTATATATATCTGTGTCACTCTCTCTCTCTCTCTCTCTCTCTGAATCTGTGTGACTCTCTCTGTGCCTGTCTCTCACTCGTTCTCTCTGAATCTGCGTGTCCCTCTCTGTGTCTGTCTCTCTCTCTCATTCGCTCTCTCTGAATCTGTTTGTCTCTCCCTATGCCTGTCTCTCTCTCTCTCTGAATCTGTGTGTGTGTCTCTCTCCCTCTGCCTGTCTCTCTCTCTCTCTCTCAGAATTTGTCTCTCACACTCTCTCTCTCTCTCTGAACCTGCGTGTGTCTTTCTGAGACTGTCTCTCCCTCTGAATCTGTGTCTCTCTCTCTGTGCCTGTCTCTCTCCCTCTCTCTCTCTCTCTCTCTCTGAATCTGCGTGTGTCTCTCTCTCTGAATCTGTGTGTCTCTCTCTGAACCTGTCTCTCTCTCACTCCGAATCTGTGTTTCTCTCTCGGTGCCTGTCTGTCATTCGGTCTCTTTGAATCTGTGTGTCCCTCTCTGTGCCTGCCTCTCTCTCTGAATGTGTGTGTGTCTCTATCAGTGACTGTGTGTGTGTCTCTCTCTCTCTGAATCTGTTTGTCTCTCTCTGTGCCTGTCTCTCTCTCTCTCTCTCTGAATCTGTGAGTCTCTCTCTGTGCCTGTCTCTCTCTGTGCCTGTCTCTCTCTCTCATTCGCTCTCTCTCTGAATCTGTTTGTCTCTCCCTGTGCCTGTCTCTCTCTCTCTCTGAATCTGTGTGTGTGTCTCTCTCCCTCTGCCTGTCTCCCTCTCTCTCTCAGAATTTGTCTCTCACACTCTCTCTCTCTCTGAACCTGCGTGTGTCTCTCTGAGACTGTCTCTCTCTGAATCTGTGTGTGTGTCTCTGTGCCTGTCTCTCTCTCCTTCCGAATCTGTGTCTACCTCTCTGTGCCTGTCTCTCTCTCTCTCTGAATCTGCGTGTGTCTCTCTCTCTCTGAATCTGTGTTTCTCTCTCTGTGCCTGTCTCTCTCTCTGAATGTGTGTGTGTGTCTATCAGTGACTGTGTGTGTGTGTCTCTCTCTCTGAATCTGTGTGTCCCTCTCTGTGCCTGTCTCTCACTCGGTCTCACTGAATCTGTGAGTCTCTCTCTGTGCCTGTCTCTCTCTCTCAGAATCTGTTTGTGTCTCTCTCTCTGTGCATGTCTCTCTCTCTCTCTCGATCTCAGATTTTGTTTCTCTCTCTGTGACTGTCACTCTCTCTCTCTCTCAGAATCTATGTCGCTCTCTCTGAGCCTGCCTCTCTCAGTCTCTCTCTGAATCTGCGTGTGTCCCTCTGTGACTGTCTGTGTCTCTCTCTTTCACTGAATCTGTGTCTCTCACTCTGTGCCTGTCTCTCTCTCTCCCTCTTTGAATCTATTCGTCTCTATCTGTGCCTGTCTCTCTCTCCCTTTGAATCTGTGTGTCTCTCTCCGTGACTGTCTCTCTCTCTCTCTGAATCTGTATGTCTCTGTCTCTCTGAATCTGTGTCTCTTTCTCTCTGCGCCTGTCTCTCTTCCTCTCTATCTATCTGTGTGTCCCTCTCTGTGCCGGTCTCTTTCTGTGCCTGTTTTTCTCCCTCTGTCTGAATCTGAGACTCTCTCTGTCTCTGCCTGTCTCTCTCGCACTCTCTCCCTCTCTGAATCTGAGTGTCTCCCTCTGTGTCTGTCTCTCTATCGATCTCTCGCTCTCTCTCTCTCTCTGAATCTGTGTGTCTCTCTGAATGTGCGTATGTGTGTCTCTCTCTGTGCCTGTCTCTCTCTCTCTGAATCTGTCTGTCTCTCTCTGTCCCTGTGTGTGTGTGTGTGTGTGTGTGTGTGTGTGTGTGTGTGTGTGTGTCTCTCTGGATCTCTGTGTGTCTCTCTCTCTCTGCCTGTCTCTCTCTTTCTCTCTGTAAATCTCTCTCACTCTCTCTCTCTGTGCCTGTCTCTCTCTCTCTCTCTTTCTCAATCTGTGTGTCTCTCTCTGTGACTGTCACTCTCTCTGTCTCAGATTCTGTGTCTCTCTCTCTGTGCCTGTCTCTCTCAATCTATCTCTCTCTTAATCTACGTGTGACTCTCTGCGATAGTCTCTCTCTCTCTATCTCTGAATCTGTGTGTCTCTCTATGTGCCGGTCTCTGTCTCTCTCTCTGAATCTGTGTGTCTCTCTCTGTGCCTGCCTCTCTCTCTCTCTCTCTGAATCTCTGTGTTTCATTCTGTGCCTGTTTATCTCTCTTTCTCTGAATCTCTGTGTCCCTCTCTGTGCGTGTCACTCTCTCACTCTGAATCTGTCTCTCTCTCTCTGAATCTGTGTGTCTTTCTCTCTGTGCCTGTCTCTCTCTGTGCCTGTCTCTCTGTCTCTCTCTCTGAATCTGAATGTCTCCCACTGTGCCTGTCTCTCTATCTCTCTGAATTTGCGTCTCTCTCTGTGCCTGTCTCTTTGAATCTGTGTGTGTCTCTCTGTGCCTGCCTGTCTCTCTCTCTCTCTCTCTCTCTCTGAATCTGCGTGTCGCTCTCTCTCTCTGAATCTGTATCTCTCTCTGTGCGAGGGGACATAGCGTCAGGTTGAGGGGTGATACATATAGGACAGATGTGAGAGGTAGTTTCTTTACTCAGAGAGTAGTAAGGGCGTGGAACGCCCTGCCTGCAACAGTAGTAGATTCGCCAACTTTCAGGGCATTTAAGTGGTCATTGGATAGACATCTGGATGAAAATGGAATAGTGTAGGTCAGATGGTTTCACAGGTCGGCACAACATCGAGGGGCGATTACACTGCGCTGTAATGTTCTAATTTCTCTCTCTCAGAATCTGTCTCTCGCACTCTCTCTCTCTCTGAATCTGAGTGTCTCCCTCTGTGCCTGTCTTTCTATCTCTCTCTCTCCCTCTCTGAATCTGTGTGTCTCTCTGAATCTGCGTGTGTCTCTATCTCTCTGCATCTGTGTGTCTCTCTCTGTGCCTGTCTCTCTCTATCTCAATCTATGTGTCTCTCCCTCTCTGCTTGTCTCTCTGTCCCTGAATCTGTATGTCTCTCTGTGCCTGTCTCTCACTCGATCTCTCTGAATCTGTGTGTCCCGCTCCGTGACTGTGTGTGTGTGTCTCGCTCTCTCTCTCTGAATCGCTGTGTAAGTGTCTTTCTCTCTGCCTGTCTCTCTCTCTCTGAATCTGTCTCTCTCTCTCTCTGTGCCTGTCTCTCTCTTTCTCTCTTTCTCAATCTCTCTGTGTGACTGTCTCTTTATCTCACTCTCTGTCCTGAGGGAGTGATGCACTTTTGGAGAGTCAGTCTTGAGGGAGAGCTGCAGTGTTGAAGGGTCTGTACTGATAGAGTGCCGCACTGTCGGATGGTCAGTACTGAGAGGGTGCTACACTGTTAGACGGTCAATGAGGGAGTGTTGCACTGTCAGAAGGTCGGTACTGAGGGAGTGCATTCTATCGGATGGTCAGTACTGACGGAGTGCCGTACTGATGGAGGGTCTGTACTGACAGAGTGCCATCCGATTGGACAGTCAATCCTGAAGGCGGGATGCACTGTTGGAGGGTCAGTACTGAGGGAGTGCCTTACGGATGGACGGTCAGTCATGAGGGAGTGCCATAATGCTTGAGGGACAGTA
The DNA here is from genome assembly GCF_036365525.1 of Heterodontus francisci. Lineage (NCBI taxonomy): Eukaryota > Metazoa > Chordata > Chondrichthyes > Heterodontiformes > Heterodontidae > Heterodontus > Heterodontus francisci. The sequence continues at coordinate 1,435,098 of NW_027141931.1, forward strand.
ATGAGGGACTGCCATACTGTTACAGAGTCAGTCCTGAGGGAGTGCTGCACTTTTGGAGAGTCAGTCCTGAGGGAGTGCCGCACTGTCGGATGGTCAGTACTGAGGGAGTGCCATTCTATCGGAGGGTCAGTCCTGAGGGAGTGCCATACTGTTGGAGGATCAGTACTGAGGGAGTGCCATACTATTGGAGGGTCGGTATTGAGGGAGTGCCATACTGGTGGAGGGTCAGTACTGAGAGAGTGCCAGACAGTCTGAAGTTTTGTATTGAGGGAGTGCCATACTGCTGGAGGGCCAGAACTGAGGGTGTGACGCCCTGTCGGATGGTCAGTACTGAGGCAGTGCCATACTGTCGGAGGGTCAGTCCTGAGGGAGTGCCATACTGTTGGAGGATCAGTACTGAGGGAGTGCCATACTATGGAGGGTCGGTAATGAGGGAGTGCCATACTGGTGGAGGGTCAGTACTGAAAGAGTGCTGCGCTGTCGTAGGATCAGTACTGAGGGTGTGTTGCACTGTTAGAGGGTCCGTGATGGAGTGTTGCACTGTCAGAAAGTCGGAACTGAGTGTGTGCTGCACTGAGGCAGCAGTACTGAGGCAGAGCTGCACGGTCGGAGGATCAGCACTGAGGGAATGCTGCACTGACAGAAAGTTGGTGATGAGGGAGTGCCACACTGTCGGGGATCAGGACTGAGGGAATGCTGCCCTGACAGATGGTCAATATAGATGGAATGCTGCACTCTCACATAGTGTCAGTGCTGAGGGCGTGCTGCATCGTTGTTCAGTCAGTACTGAGGGAGCGCTGCGCTTTCAGAGTGTCTGTAGAGGCAGTGCTGCACTGTCAGAGGATCAGAACAGAGGGAGTTGTGCATTGTTATTGAGTCAGCACTGAGGGAGTGCTTCACTGTCCGATGGTCAGTTCTGAAGGAGCGCTGCATTGTTCCTGAGTCAGTACGGAGGGAGTGCTGCACTGTCAGAGGGTCAGTACTGAGGGAGTCCTGCACTGTAAGATGATTTGCTCTGAATAAGCGCAGCATTGTTGTTGAGTCAGTACTGAGTGAGTGCTGAACTGTCAGAGGGTCAGTACTGAGGGAGTGCTGCATTGTTCTTGAGTCAGTACTGGGGGAGCGCTGCACTGTCACATGGTCAGTTCTGAAGCAGCGCTGCATTGTTGTTAAGTCAATTCTGAGGGAGTGCTGCACTGTCAGAATATCAGTTCTGAAGGGGCGCTGCACTGTTTTTGAGTCAGAACTGAAGGAGTGCTGCACTGTTAGAGGATCAGTACTGAGGGAGTGCTGCACTTTCAGAGGGTGAATACTGAGGGAGTGCTGCACTATCGGATGATCAGTACTGAGGGAGTGCTGCACTGTCAGATGGTCAGTACTGAGGGAGCTCTGCATTGTTGTTGAGTCAGTACTGAGGGAGCGCTGCATTCTCAGAGTGTCAGTATTGAGGGAGTTTTGCCTGGTTGTTGAGTCAGAACTGAGTGAGCGCTGCACTCTCACAATTTCAGGGCTGAAGGATTGCTGCACTGATGGTCAGTCCGGAGGGACTGCCATACTATTGGAGGACCAGTACTGAGTGAGTGTCAAACTGTCGGAGGGTCAGTACTGAGGGTGTGCCATACTATCCGAGGGTCAGTACTGAGGGAGTGCCATACTGTCGGAGGATCAGTACTGAGGGAGTGCCATACAGATGGAGGGTCAGCACTGAGGGAGTGCCATATTTTTGGAGGGTCCGTACTGACAGAGTGCCATACTGTTGGAGGGTCATACAGAGGGAGTATCATACTATTGGAGTGTCAGTACTGAGGGAGTGCCATCGTGGTGGAGTTTCAGTAATGAGGGATTGCTGCACAGTCAGAGGGTCAGTATTGAGGGAATGCTCCACGATCAGAAAGTTGATGACGAGGGAGTACCATACTATTGGAGGGTCAGTACTGAGGGTGTGCCATATCGGTGGAGGGTCAGTACTGAGGGAGTGCTGCACTGTCGGTGGATCAGCACAGAGGGAGTGCTGCACGGTTAGAGGCTCAGTGCTGAGGGAGAGTTGCCCTGTAAGAAATTCGGTACTGAGGGAGCGCTGCACTGCCAGAGGCTTAGTACTGAGGGAGCGCTGCACTGTCAGAGGGTCAGTATTGAGGGAATGCTGCACTGTCAGAAAGTTGACGACGAGGGAGTATCATACTATTGGAGGGTCAGTAATGAGGGTGTGTTACATTGTTGTTGAGGCAGTACTGAGGGAGCGCTGCACTCTCAGAGTCAGTAATGAGGCATTGCTGCACTGTCCGAAAGTCAGAACTGAGGGAGTGCTGCACTGTCAGATGGTCAGTACTGAGGGAGTGCTGCATTGTTGTTGAGTCAGTACTGAGGGGGTGCTGCACTGTCTGATGGTCAGTTCTGAAGGAGCGCAGCATTCTTGTTTTGTCAGTACTGAGGGAATGCTGCACAGTTAGAGGGTCAGTACTGAGGGTGTGCTGCACTGTTGGAGTATCAGTACTGAGGGAGGGCTTCACTTGCAGATGATCACTACTGAGGGAGTGCTGCACTGTTAAGTGGTCAGTACTGAGGGAGCGCTGAATTGTTGTTGAGTCAGTACTGAGGGAATGCTGCACTCAAAGAGTGTCAGGACTGAAGGAGCGCTCCATTGTTGTTGAGTCAGCACTGAGGGAGCGCTGCATTCTCGGACTGTCAGTATTGAGGAATGCTGCACTGTCATCGGGTCAATACTGAGGGAATGTTGCATTGTTGTTGAGTCAGTCGTGAGGGTGCGCTGCACTCTCAGAGTGTCAGTACTGAAGGAGTGCTGCACTGTCAGATGGTCAGTCCGGAGGAATGGCCAAACTGGCGGATGGTCAGTACTGAGGGAGAGTCATTCTGTCGGATGGTCAGTACTGAGGAAGTGCCAAACTTTCAGAAGGTCAGAAGTGAGGGAGTGCCGTAATGTCGGAGGGTCAGTACCGAAGGAGTGCCAGACTGTCGGATGGTCAGTACTGACGATGTGCCGTACTGATGGAGGGTCTGTACTGAGGGAGTGCCATCCTATTGGAGAGTAGGTCCTGAGGGAGTGCTGCACTGCTTGGGGGTCTGTACAGAGGTAGTGCCATGCTGTTGGACGGTCAGTAATGAGGGACTGCCATACTGTTGGAGAGTCAGTCCTGATGGAGTGCTGCACTTTTGGAGAGTCAGTGGTGAGGGAGTGCTGCACTGTTGGAGGGTCAGTACTGATGGAGTGCTGCACTGCCGGATGGTCAGTACTGAGGGACTGCTGCACTGTTCGAGGGTCAGTAAGGGAGTGTTGCACTGTCAGAATGTCGGTACTGGGGGAGTGCCATTCTATCGGAGTGTCAGTACTGAGGGAGTGCTGCACTGTTGGAGGGTCAGTACTGATGGAGTGCCGCACTGTCGGATGGTCAGTACTGAGGGAGTGCCATACTGTCGGACGGTCAGTACTGTGGGAGTGCCATTCTATAGGACGGTCAGTACTGAGGGTGTGCCATACTGTTTGAGGGCCAGAATTGAGGGTGTGACGCCCTGTCGGATGGTCAGTACTGAGGCAGTGCCATACTGTCGGAGGTTCTGTACTGAGGGAGTGCACACTCTCAGAATTTCAGGTCTCAAGTATTGCTACACTGTCTGATAGTCAGTACGGAGGGACTGCCATACTGTCGGAGGTTCAGTATTAAGGGAGTGTCATACTGTCAGAAGGTCAGTACTGAGGGTGTGCTATACTGTCAGAAAGTCAGTTCTGAGGGAGTGCCGGACTGTCGGAGGTTCAGTACTGAGGGAGTGCCATACTGCCGGATGCTCTGTACTGAAGGAGTGCCATACTGTTGGAGGCACTGTACTTAGGGTGTGCCGTACTGTTGGAGGGTCAGTACTGAGAGAGTGCTGTGCTGGTGGAGGGTCAGTACTGAGGGAGTGCTGCACTGTTCGAGCGGAAGTACTGAGGGAGGGTTGCACTGTCAGAAATTCGGTACTCAGCGAGCGCTGCACTGTCGGAGGGGCAGTACTGAGGGAGTGCCATACTGTGGGAGGGTCAGGACTGAGGGAGTGCCATACTTTCTGAGGATCAGTACACAGGGAGTGCTGCACCTTTGGAGCGTCAGTACTGAGGAAGTTCTTCACTGTCAGATGGTCAGTGCTGAAGGAGCGCTGCCTTGTTGCTGAGTCAGTACTGAGGGACTGCCACCCTGTTAGAAGATCAGTACACAGAGAGTGCTGCACAGTCAGGGGTCAGTGTTGAGTGCTGCAATGCTGTCGAAGGCACAGTGCTGAGGGGTGCTGCACTATTGGAGGGTTAGCATGGAGGGAGTTCCGCACTGTTCGGAGGTCTGTACTGAGGGAATGTTGCACTGTCAGAAAGGAGGTATTGAGGGAGTGCAGCACTGACGAAGTCCAGTACTGAGGGGGAGTTGCACTGTCAGAAAATCGATACTGAGGGAGCGCCGCACTTTCGGAGGATCAGTATTGAGAGAGTGCTGCATTTTTGGAGCGTCAGTACTGAGGGAGTGCTGCACTGTTGGAGCGTCAGTACTGAATGAGTGCCGCACTGTCAGAGGGTCAGTACTGAGAGAGTGCTGTGCTGGTGGAGGGTCAGTACTGAGGGAGTGCCAGACTGTCGTAAGCTCCGTTCTGAGGGAAAGCCATACTGTCAGAAGATCAGTACTGCGGGAGTGCCCTACTGTCGGAGGTTCAGTACTGAAGAGTGCCGTACTGACGGAGGTACAGTACTGTTGGTGTGCCATACTGACGGAGTGTCAGTAATGAGGGAGTGTCATACAGTTGGAGGTTCAGTACTGAGGAAGTGCCATACTGTTTGAGGGTCAGTACTGACGGAGTATTTTACTGTTGGAAAGTCAGTACTGAGGGAGTGCTGCATTGTTCGAGGGTCAGTGCTGAGGAAGTGTCGCACTGTCAGAAAGTCGCTGTTGAGGAAGTGCTGCCAGGCCAGACGGTCAGTACTCAGGGAGTGCTGCACTGTCGGAGGATTAGCACTGAAGGAATGCTGCACTGTCAGAAAGTCGGTGATGAAGGAGTGCCGCACTGTCGGAGGATCAGTACTGAGGGAGTGCTGCACTGTCGGATGTTCAGTCCTGAGGAAATGCTGCACTTTCAGTGTGTGAGTACTGAGGGAGTGCAGCATGGTTGTTGCGTCTGCACTGAGGGAGCGCTGCACTCTCAGAGTGTCAGTGCTGAGGCAGTGCTGCACTGTCAGTGTCAGAACTGAGGGGGTGCTGCATTGTTGTTTAGAACTGAGGGAGCGCTGAAGTGTCAGATGGTCATTACTGAGGAAGTGCTGCATTGTTGTTGAGTCAGTACTGAGGGAGTGCTGCACTCTCGGAGGATCAGTACTGAGGCAGTGCTGCACTGCAGAAACTTGGTGATGAGGGATTGACGCACAGTCAGATGGTCAGCACTGAGGGAGTGCTGCATTGTTGTTGAGTCAGTACTGAGGGAGCGCTGCATTCTCAGAGTGTCAGTAATGAGGGATGCTGCACTGTCAGTGGGTCAGTACTGTGGGAGAAATGCATTGTTTTTGAGTCAGTACTGAGGGAGTACTGCACTCTCGGAAGATCAGTACTGAGGCAGCGCTGCACTGCAGAAACTTGGTGATGAGGGATTGACGCACTGTCGGAGTATCAGTACTGAGGGAGTGCTGCACTGTCGGAAGGTCACCAATAAGGGATTGCCGCACTGTCGGAGGGTCAGTACAGAGGGAGTGCCGTACTGTTGGAGGGTCATTTCTGAGGGAGTGCCGTATTGGTGGATGGTGAGTACTGAGGGAGCGTTGCTCTGTCAGAAAGTCAGCACTGAGGGAGCGCTGCACTGTCGGAGGGTGATTACTGAGGGAATGCTGCACTGTCGGAAGAGCAGTACTGAGGGAGTGCCTTACTGTCAGAGGATTAGTACTGAGGGAGTCCCATACTGTCAGATGTTCAGTATTGAGGGAGTACTGCATTGTTGTTGAGTCAGTACTGAGGTAGCGCTGCACTCTCAGTACTGAGGGACTGCTGCAATGTCAGAATGTCTGAAATGAGGGAGTACTGCACTGTCAGAGTGTCAGTACTGAGGGAGTGCTTCACTTTCAGATGGTCAGTTCTGAAAGGAGCTGCATTGTTGCTGAGCCTGTACTGAGGGAGCGCTGCACTGTCAGAGGGTCAGTACTCAGGGAGTGTAACACTCTCAGAGTATCAGTACTGAGGTAGCGCCGCATTGTCAGAGGATCAGTAATGAGGGAGTACTGCAATGTCGGAGGGTCAGTTCAGAGAGAGAGCCATACAGTCAGAGGGTCAGTACTGCGGGGTGCAAAGCTGTCGGAGGCACAGTACTGAGGGAGTGCTGCACTCTTGGAGGGTTAGTACGAAGGGAGTGCCACACTGATGGATGGTCAGTACAGAGAGAGTACTGCACTATCAGGCGGTCAGTGCTGAGGCGTGCAATGCTGTCGAAGGCACAGAACTGAGGAGTGCTGCACTCTTAGAGGTTTGGTAAAAAGGAAGTGCCGCACTGTAGCAGGGTCAGCACTGAGGGAGTGATGCACTGTCAGAAAGTCGGTACTGATGGAGTACAGCACTGTCGGAGAATCAATACTGAGGGACCGCTGCACTGTCAGATGGTCAGTTCTGAAGGAGAGCTGCATTGTTGCTGAGCCAGTCCTGAGGGAGCGCCGCACTGTCGGAGGGTCAGTACTAAGCGACTGCAATACTGTCAGAAGATCAGTACTGAGGTAGTGCCATTCTGTTGGAAGGTCAGTACTGAGGGATTATCATACTATTGGAAGGTCAATACAGAGAGTGTGCCATACTGTCATATGTTCAGTGCAGAGGGAGTGCCATACTGTCTGAGAGTCAGTACTGAGGGAGTGCTGCACTGTTGAAGGGACAGTACTGATGAGTGACATACTGTCGGAGGGTCTGTACTGAAGGAGTGCTGCACTTTTCAAGGATCAGTACTGAGGAGTGCCATACTGTTGGAGGCTCAGTACTGAGGGAATGCCATACTGTTGGAAGGTCAGTACTGAGGGAGAGCCACATTGTTAGAGGGTCAGTACAAAGAGAGTGCTGCACTGTCAGGAGATCAGTGCTGAGGGGTTGAATGCTTTCGGAGGCACAGTACTGAGGAGTGCTGCACTCTTGGAGGGTTAGAATGAAGGGAATGCAACACTATTAGAGGGCCAGTACTGAGGGAGAGCTGCACTGACAGATAGTCGTTACTGAGGGAGTGCTGCACTGTTGGAGTGTCAGTACTGAGGGAGTGCCGCACTGTCATAGTGTCAGAACTGAGGGAGTGCCATACTGTCAGAGGGTCACTACTGAGGGATTGCCATACTGTCGGAGGATCAGTACTGAGGGAGTGCCATACTGTCGGAGGGTCAGTACTGAGGGATTATCATACTATTGGAGGGTCAGTACAGACGTAGTGCCATACTGTCGTATGTTCAGTACAGTGGGAGCGCCATACTGTCGGAGAGTCATTACTGAGGGAGGGCTTTACTGGTGAAGGGTCAGTACTGACAGAGTGTGCCATACTGTCGGAGGGTCAGTACTGAGGGATTATCATACTATTGGAGGGTCAGTACAGAGGTAGTGCCATACTGTCGTATGTTCAGCACAGAGGGTGCGCCATACTGTCGGAGGGTCAGTACTGATGGAGTGCTGCACTGTTCAAGGATCAGTACTGAGGAGTGCCATACTGTTGGAGGGTCAGTACTGACGGAGTGTCATACTGTCGGAGGGTCACTACTGAGGGAGTGACATACTGTCGGATTGTCAGTCCTGAGGGTTTGCTATACTGTCGGAGGGTCAGTACTGAGGGATTATCATACTATTGGAGGGTCAGTACAGAGGTTGTGCCATACTCTCGTATGTTCAGCACAGAGGGTGCGCCATACTGTCGGAGGGTCAGTACTGATGGAGTGCTGCACTGTTCAAGGATCAGTACTGAGGAGTGCCATACTGTTGGAGGGTCAGTACTGAGGGAGTGCCATACTGTTGGAGGTTCAGTACTGAGGGAATGCCACATTGTTAGAGGGTCAGTACATAGAGAGTGCTGCACTGTCAGGAGGTCAGTGCTGAGGGGTTCAATGCTTTCGGAGGCACAGTACTGAGGAGTGCTGCACTCTTGGAGGGTTAGAATGAAGGGAATGCAACACTATTAGAGGGCCAGTACTGAGGGAGAGCTGCACTGACAGATAGTCGTTACTGAGGGAGTGCTGCACTGTTGGAGTGTCAGTACTGAGGGAGTGCCGCACTGTCGTAGGGTCAGTACTGAGGGAGTGCCATACTGTCAGAGGGTCACGACTGAGGGATTGCCATACTGTCGGAGGATCAGTACTGAGGTTGTGCCATACTGTCGGAGGGTCAGTACTGAGGGATTATCATACTATTGGAGGGTCAGGACAGACGTAGTGCCAGACTGTCGTATGTTCAGTACAGAGGGAGCGCCATACTGTCGGAGGGTCATTACTGAGGGAGGGCTTTACTGGTGAAGGGTCAGTACCTAGGGAGTGCCGTACTGTCGGAGGGTCACTACTGAGGGAGTGACATACTGTCGGATGGTCAGTACTGAGGGTGTGCCATACTGTCGGAGGGTCAGTACTGAGGGATTATCATACTATTGGAGGGTCAGTACAGAGGTAGTGCCATACTGTCGGATGTTCAGCACTGTGGGAGCGCCATACTGTCGGAGAGTCAGTACTGATGGAGTGCTGCACTGCTGAAGGGTCAGTACTGAGGAGTGCCATACTGTTGGAGGGTCAGTACTGAGGGAGTGCCATACTGTTGGAGGCTCAGTACTGACGAAGTGCCATACTGTTGGACGGTCAGTACTTAGGGATCATCATCCGATTGGAGGTTCAGCACTGAGGGAGTGCCATACTGGTGGAGGGTCAGTACTGAAGGAGTGCTGCACTGTCGGATATCATTACTGAGGGAGTGCTGCACTGTTAGCGGATCAGTACTGAGAGAGTGCTACACTCTCAGAGTGTCTGTTCAGAGGGAGTGTTTCATTATTGTTGAGGCAGTACTGAGGGAGTGCTGCACTCTCAGAGTGTCGGTACTGTGGGAGCGCTGCACTGTCAGATGGTCAGTTCTGAAGGAGCGCTGCATTGTTGTTGAGTCAGTACTGAGTGAGTGCTGCACTGTTAGACGGTCAGTACTGAGTTCGTGTTGCATTCTCAGAAAGTCAGTACTGATGGAGTCCTGCACTGTTGGAGTGTTAGTACTCAGGGAGTGCAGCACTCTTGGAGGGTTAGAATGAGGGGAGTGCCGCACTATTAGAGGGCCAGTACTGAGGTAGAGCTGCACTGACAGAAAGTCGTTAGAGAGGGAGTGCTGCAATTTTGGAGACTTGGTACTGAGGGAGTGCTGCACTGTTGGAGTGTCAGTACGGAGGGAGAGCCGCACTGCCGTATGGTCAGTACTGAGGGAGTGTCAGACTGTCGGAGGGTCACTACTGAGGAAGTGCCAAACTGTCGGAGGGTCATTACTGAGGGAGGGCTATACTGGTGAAGGGTCAGTACTGAGGGACTGCTGCACTGTCGGAGGATCAGTACTGAGGGAGTGCTGCACTGTTGACGAGTCAGTACTGATGAGTGCAATACTGTTGGAGGGTCAGTACTGATGGAGGGCCATACTGGTGAAGGATTAATACTGAGGGAGTGCTGCACTGTCATTGCATTAGTACTGAGGAATTGATGCACTGTTTGAGGGTCAGTACTGAGGGAGTGCTGCACTGTTGGAGCGTTCGTACTGAGGGAGTGCCAAACTGTCGGATGGTCTGTACTGAGGGATTATCATACTGTTGGAGGGTCAGTACAGACGTAGTGCCATACTGTCGTATGTTCAGTACAGAGGGAGCGCCATACTGTCAGAGGGTCACTACTGAGGGATTGCCATACTGTTGGATGATCTGTACTGTGGGAGTGCCATACTGTCGGAGGGTCAGTACTGAGGGATTATCATACTATTGGAGGGTCAGTACAGACGTAGTGCCATACTGTCGTATGTTCAGTACAGAGGGAGCGCCATACTCTCGGAGGGTCATTACTGAGGGAGGGCTTTACTGGTGAAGGGTCACTACTGAGGGAGTGACATACTGTCGGATGGTCAGTACTGAGGGTGTGCCATACTATCGGAGGGTCAGTACTGAGGGATTATCATACTATTGGAGGGTCAGTACAGAGGTAGTGCCATACTGTCGTATGTTCAGCACAGAGGGAGCGCCATACTGTCGGAGGGTCAGTACTGATGGTGCTGCACTGTTCAAGAATCAGTACTGAGGAGTGCCATACTGTTGGAGGGTCAGTACTGAGGGAGTGCCACATTGTTAGAGGGTCAGTACAAAGAGAGTGCTGCACTGTCAGGAGGTCAGTGCTGAGGGGTTCAATGCTTTCGGAGGCGCAGTACTGAGGACTGCTGCACTCTTGGAGGGTTAGAATGAAGGGAATGCAACACTATTAGAGGGTCAGTACTGAGGGAGAGCTGCACTGACAGATAGTCATTACTGAGGGAGTGCTGCACTGTTGGAGTGTCAGTACTGAGGGAGTGCCGCACTGTCGGAGCGTCAGTACTGAGGGAGTGCCATACTGTCAGAGGGTCACGACTGAGAGATTGCCATACTGTCGGAGGATCAGGACTGAGGGATTGCCATACTGTCGGAGGATCAGGACTGAGGGAGTGCCATACTGTCGTATGTTCAGCACTGAGGGAGCGCCATACTGTCGGAGGGTCAGTACTGATGGAGTGCTGCACTGCTGAAGGGTCAGTACTGAGGAGTGCCATACTGTTGGAGGGTCAGTACTGAGGGAGTGCCATACTGTTGGAGGCTCAGTACTGACGAAGTGCCATACTGTTGGACGGTCAGTACTTAGGGATCATCATCCGATTGGAGGTTCAGCACTGAGGGAGTGCCATACTGGTGGAGGGTCAGTACTGAAGGAGTGCTGCACTGTCGGATATCATTACTGAGGGAGTGCTGCACTGTTAGAGGATCAGTACTGAGAGAGTGCTACACTCTCAGAGTGTCTGTTCAGAGGGAGTGTTTTATTGTTGTTGAGGCAGTACTGAGGGAGCGCTGCACTCTCAGAGTGTCGGTACTGTGGGAGCGCTGCACTGTCAGATGGTCAGTTCTGAAGGAGCGCTGCATTGTTGTTGAGTCAGTACTGAGTGAGTGCTGCACTCTTGGAGGGTTAGAATGAGGCGAGTGCCGCACTATTCGAGGGCCAGTCCTGAGGGAGAGCTGCACTGACAGAAAGTCGTTAGTGAGAGAGTGCTGCAATGTTGGAGCCTTGGTACTGAGGGAGTGCTGCATTGTTGGAGTGTCAGTACGGACTGAGTGCCGCACTGCCGTAGGGTCAGTACTGAGGGAGTGTCATACAGTCAGAGGGTCACTACTGAGGAAGTGCCATACTGTCGGAGGGTCATTACTGAGGGTGGGCTATACTGGTGAAGGGTCAGTACTGAGGGAGTGCTGCACTGTCGGAGGATCAGTACTGAGGGAGTGCTGCACTGTTGAAGAGTCAGTACTGATGAGTGCAATACTGTTGGAGGGGCAGTACTGATGGAGGGCCATACTGGTGAAGGATTAATACTGAGGGAGTGCTGCACTGTCATTGCATTAGTACTGAGGAATTGATGCACTGTTTGAGGGTCAGTACTGAGGGAGTGCTGCACTGTTGGAGCGTTAGTACTGAGGGAGTGCCAGACTGTCGGATGGTCAGTACTGAGGGATTGCCATTCTTTCTGAGGGTCTGTAGGGAGGGAGTGCCATACTGTCGGATGGTCAGTACTGAAAGTTTTGCCCTGTCGGATGTTCAGTATTGTTGTTATGTCAGTACTGAGGGAGTGCTGCATTCTCAGGAAGTCTGTCCTGAGGGAGTGCTCCACTGTCGGAGTGTCAGTACTGAGGGAGTGCTGCACTGTTAAAGGATCAGCACTGAGGGAGTGCTGCACTGTCAGAAAGTCGGCACTGAGGAGTTCTGCACTGCCGGTGGGTCAGTTCTGAGGCATTGCTGCACTGTGGGAGGATCAGGCCTGAGGGAGAGGGGAACTGTCAGAAAGTTGGTGATGAGCGAGAGCTGAACATTTGGAGCGTCAAGACTGAGGGTGTGCTGCACTGTCAGTTGGTAAGTACTGAGGGAGCGCTGCATTGTCCGAGTGACAGTCCGGATGGAGCGCAGCACAGTCGGAGAGTCAGTACTGAGAGAGTGCCACACTGTCTGAGGGTCAGTACTGAGGGGTACAATGCTGTCGGAGGCACAGTACTGAGGGAGTGCTGCCAGCCTGGAAGGTCAGTTCTAATAGAGTGCCACACTGTTCGAGGGGCAGTACAAAGAGAGTGCGGCAGTGTCAGGAGATCAGTGCTGAGGGGTGCAATGCTTTCGGAGGCACAGTACTGAAGAGTGCTGCACTCTTGGAGGGTTATAATGAAGGGAGTGCCGCACTATTGGAGGGCCAGTACTGAGGGAGAGCTGCACTGACAGAAAGTCGGTACTGAGGGAGTGCTGCAATTTTGGAGCGTTGGTACTGAGGGAGTGCTGCACTTCTGGAGAGTCAGTACTGAGGGAGTGCCGCACTGTCGTAGGATCAGTACTGAGGGAGTGCCATACTGTCGGAGGGTCATTACTGAGGGAGGGCTATACTGGTGAAGGGTCAGTACTGAGGGAGTGCTGCACTGTCAGAGGATCAGTACTGAGGGAGTGCTACAGTGTTGAACAGTCAGTACTGAGGGGTGCAATCCTGTTGGATCGTCAGTACTGATGGAGGGCCATACTGATGAAGGATTAATACTGAGGGATTGCTGCACTGTCATTGCATCAGTACTGAGGGAGTGATGCACTGTTTGAGGGTCAGTACTGAGGGAGGGCCATACTGGTGAAGGATTAATACTGAGGGAGTGCTGCACTGTCATTGCATCAGGACTGAGGGAGTGCTGCACTTCTGGAGTGTCAGTACTGAGGGAGTGCCGCACTGTCGTCGGGTCAGCACTGAGGGAGTGCCATACTGTCAGAGGGTCACTACTGAGGAAGAGCCATACTGTCGGAGGCTCATCACTGAGGGAGTGCTGCAAATTTGGAGCGTTGGTACTGAGGGAGTGCTGCACATCTGGAGTGTCAGTACTGAGGGAGTGCCGCACTGTCGTAGGGTCAGTACTGAGGGAGTGCCATACTGTCAGAGGGTCACTACTGAGGAAGTGCTGCAGTGTTGAAGACTCAGTACTGAGGAGTGCAATACTGTTGGAGCGTCAGTACTGATGGAGGGCCATACTGGTGAAGGATTAACACTGAGGGAGTGCTGCACTGTCATTGCATCAGTACTGAAGGAGTGATGCACTGTTTGAGGGTCAGTACTGAGGGAGGGCCATACTGGTGAAGGATTAATACTGAGGGAGTGCTGCACTGTCATTGCATTAGTACTGAGGAATTGATGCACTGTTTGAGGGTCAGGACTGAGGGAGTGCTGCACTGTTGGAGCGTTAGTACTGAGGGAGTGCCATACTGTCGGATGGTCAGTACTGAGGGATTGCCATTCTTTCTGAGGGTCTGTAGGGAGGGAGTGCCATACTGTCGGATGGTCAGTACTGAAAGTTCTGCCCTGTCGGATGTTCAGTATTGTTGTTGTGTCAGGACTGATGGAGTGCTGCATTCTCAGGAAGTCTGTCCTGAGGGAGTGCTCCACTGTCGGAGTGTCAGTACTGAGGGAGTGCTGCACTGTTAAAGGATCAGTAGTGAGGGAGTGCTGCACTGTCAGAAAGTCGGCACTGAGGGACTGATGCACTGTTTGAGGGTCAGTACTGAGGGAAGGCCATACTGGTGAAGGATTAATACTGAGGGAGTGCTGCACTGTCATTGTATCAGTACTGAGGGAGTGATGCACTGTTTGAGGTCAGTACTGAGGGAGTGCTGCATTGTTGGAGCGTTAGTACTGAGGGAGTGCCATACATGTTGGATGGTCAGTACTGAGGGATTGCCATTCTTTCTGAGGGTCTGTCGGGAGGGAGTGCCATACTGTCGTCTGGGCAGTACTGAAAGTTCTGCCCTGTCGGATGTTCAGTATAGTTGTTGTGTCAGTACTGAGGGAGTGCTGCATTCTCAGGAAGTCTGTCCTGAGGGAGTGCTCCACTGTCGGAGTGTCAGTACTGAGGGAGTGCTGCACTATCGGAGGTTCAGTACTGAGGGAGTGCTGCACTGTCAGAAACTTGGTGATGAGGGATTGCCGCGTTGTCCGTGTATCAGTACTGAGGGAGTGCTGCTCTCTCAGAGTGTCAGTATTGAGGGATGCTGCACTGTCAGCCAGTCAGTACTGTGGGATTGTTGCATTGTTGTTGAGTCTGTACTGAGTGAGTGCTGCACTGGTAGACGGTCAGTACTGAGGTAGTGTTGCATTCTCGGAAAGTCAGTACTGAGGGAGTGCTGCACTGTCGGAGGATCATAATGAGGGAGTGCTGCACTGTCACAAACTTGTTGATGAGGAATTGCTGCACTGTCAGAGGATCAGTACTGAGTGAGTGCTGCACTGTCAGATGCTCAGTACTGAGTGAGCGCTGCATTGTTGTTGAGTCCGGACAAAGGGAACGCTGCACACTCAGAGTGTCAGTCCTGAGGGACTGCTGCATTGCTGTTGGAGAGTTCGTACTGAGGGAGTGCCATACTGTCGGAGGGTCAGTACTGAGGGATTGCCATTCTTTCTGAGTGTCAGTAGGGAGGGAGTGCCAGACTGTCGGATGGTCAGTACTGAATGTTCTGCCCTGTCGCATGTTCAGTACAGAGGGAGCGCCATACTGTCGGAGGGTCATGACTGACGGAGTGCCATACCATCGTCGGTTTAGTACTGAGGCATTGCTGCACTGTTGAAAGGTCAGTACTGAGGGATTGCCATTCTTTCTGAGGGTCAGTAGGGAGGGAGTGCCATACTGTCGGATGGTCAGTACTGAATGTTCTGCCCTGTCGGATGTTCAGTCCAGAAGGAGCGCCATACTGTCGGAGGGTCATTACTGATGGAGTGCCATACCGTCATCGGGTCAGTACCGAAGGAGTGCTGCACTGTTGAAAGGTCAGTACTGAGGAGTGCCATGCTGTTGGAGGTCAGTACTGAGAGAATGCCATACAGTTGAAGGGTCAGAATTGAGGATATATCATACTGGTGGAGGGTCAGTACTGAGGGAGTGTTGCACTGTTAGAGGATCAGTACTGAGGGAGTGCTGCACTGTTGGAGGGTCAGTACTTAGGGAGTGCTGCACTGTCGGAGGATCTGCCCTGAGGGAGGGCTGCACTAACCGAAAGTTGGTGATGAGGGAGTGCCGCACTGTTGGAGGATCAGTTCTGAGCGAGTGCTGCACTTTTGGAGCAACAGCACTGAAGGAGTGCTGCACTGTCAGCGTGTCAGTACAGAGGGAGTGTTTCTTTGTTGTTGAGTCAACATCCAACCCAGATTGTCATCTGTTCCAATATAAAATCCGAAGTTTTAGGCTGACAGGATTTAAATGTGCACTGTTATGGACGGGTGACAAACGCGTTACTATTCTACCACAAGCTCACACACAGGTACATGTACACCACTTCTGGCAGAATCACTTCTTTAGATTGTGTTTCGATTCAGTGAATTGCAATGTAACTAAATCCTCATCTGGCCTCCACTCTGTCAGTTCAGCACTTTATTTAATCTGATCCTTGGAGTTCTGTTTTACAGAGTGTCGGGTCGGCTGTTGAATTATTTCCCAGACCCACTACTCTGATAATCAGACTTTTTGCTGCTCACTACTGCTTGGATGCTTGCTTCTTAAAAATGGTGAGCATTGCATTTTTTTTGATTCATTTCATGGGAAGTCGTCATCGTTGGCCAGGCCAGCATTTATTGCCCATCCCTAATTGCCCTTGAGAAGGTGGTGTTGAGCTGCCTTCTTGAACCGATGTAGTCCATATGGGGTAGGTATACCCACAATGCTGTTAGGAAGTGAGTTCCAGGATTTTCACCCAGCGACAGTGAAGGAACGGCAATATAGTTCCAAGTCAGGATGGTGCGTGGCTTGGAGGTGAATTTCCAGATGGTGTTGTTCCCATGTATTTGCTGCACTTGTCTTTCTAAGTGGTAGAGGTCGCAGGTTTGGAAGGTGCTGTCTTAGGAGCCTTGGTGAGTTGCTGCAATGCATCTTGGAGATGGTACACAGTGCTATCACTGTGCGTCGGTGGTGGAGGCAGTGAATGGTCGTGGATGGTGTGACAATCAAGTGGGCTGCTTCATCTTGGATGGTGTCGAGCTTCTTGAGTGTTGCTGGAGCTGCATCCATCCGCAAGTGGAGAGTCTTTCATCACACTCCTGACTTGTGTCTTGTAGATGGTGGTCCAGCTTTGGGAGTCAGGAGGTGAGTTACTCGCTGCAGATTTCCCAGTCTCTAACCTGGTCTGCTAGCCATGGTATTTATATGGCTACTCCAGTTCAGTTTCTGGTCAATGGCAACCGCCAGGATGTTGATAGTGGGGGATTCAGCGATGGTAATGCCATTGAATGTCAAGGGGAGATGGTTAGATTGTCTCTTGTTGGAGATGGGCATGGCCTGGCACTTGTGTGGTGCGAATGTTACTTGCCACTTATCAGCCCAAACCTGGATATTGTCCAGGTGTTGCTGCATTTCTACACGGGCTGCTTCAGTACCTGAGGAGTCATTAATGGTGCTGAACATTGTGCAAACATCTGTGAACATCCCCACTTCTGACCTTATATAATTGAAGGAAGGTCATTGATGAAGCAACTGAAGATGGTTGGGCCGAGGACACTACCCTGAGGAACTCCTGCATTGATGTCCTGGAGCTGAGATAATTTACCTGCAACAACTACCACCATCTTCCTTTGCACGAGGTATGCCTGCTGCCAGCGGAGTGTTTTCTCCCTGATTCCCATTGACCTCAGTTTTACTGGGGCTCCTTGATGCCATACTCGGTCAAATACAGTCTTGATGTCAAGGACAGGCACCATCACCTCACCTGCTAAGTTCAGCTCTTTTGTCCATGTTTGAATCAAGAATGTATTGCGATCAGGAGCTGAGTGGCCCTGGTGGAAGCTAAACTGGACGTCACTGAGCAGATTATTGCTAAGCAAGTGCCACTTGATAGCACCATCGATGACACCTTACAGCACTTTACTGATGATTGAGAGAAGACTGATGGGGTGGTAATTGGCTGGGTTTGTATTTGTCCAGGTTTTTCTGTACTGGAAATACATGGGGAATTTCTCGCATTGCCGGGCAGATGCCATTATTGTAGCTGTACTGGAACAGCTTGGCTAGGGACACAGCAAGTTCTGGAGCACAGATCTTCAGTACTATTACCGTAATGTTGTCAGGGCCCATAGCCTTTGCAGTAGCCAGTGCCTTCATTCGTTTCCTGATATCACGTAGAGTGAAACGAATTGGCTGAAGTCTGGCATCTGTGATACTGGGGTGGCACAGTGGTGCAGTGGTTAGTACTGCGGTCTAACAACTGCAGCGACTCAGGTTTGGTTCTGGGTACTGCCTGAGCAGAGTTTGCAAGTTCTTCCTGTGACCACGTGGGTTTCTGTTGGTTGCTGTGGTTTCCTCCCACAGCCAAAGACATGCAGGTTGATAGATAAATTGGGCATTGTAAATTGCCCCCAGTGCAGGCCGGTGGCAGGAGAATGGTGGGGATGTAGTAGGGAATATGGGGCTAATGTAGGATTAGTATAAATGGGTGGTTGTTGATCGGTATAGAACCGATGGGCCGAAGGGCCTGC
Source organism: Heterodontus francisci (assembly GCF_036365525.1). Classification (NCBI taxonomy): domain Eukaryota; kingdom Metazoa; phylum Chordata; class Chondrichthyes; order Heterodontiformes; family Heterodontidae; genus Heterodontus; species Heterodontus francisci. The sequence continues at coordinate 1,452,839 of NW_027141931.1, forward strand.
TTCAGTGCTCTATCACTTTAGGAGGAGGCTGAGATGGATCAACAACTCGGCACTTCAGTCTGGCGATTTTTACAAATAATATTCAAGGATACAAATTGTTCAGAAAAGGCAGAGAAGAGAAAAGTGTGTTGGGTGGCGGTACTGCTTACAGAAGACATTGAAATCTTGGAAAGACGGACCACCTTGATGGGGCAAGGACAGAATCCATTTGGTTAGAACTGAGATGCCAAAAGGGTATTATCACACTTATGGGGGTATTCTATAGGTCTCCAAATAGTGACAGAGAGACAGAGGAGCAAATCTGCAGGGAAATGGCATAGAACTGCAAGCACTGAAGAGTGATGATATTGGGGGACTTTCCTCACTCAAATATCGATTGGGCTAATGATAGAATAAAGTGGAAGGCGGGAGATGAATTTCTGAAATTTATTGAGGAGCACTTGCTTAACAGTATGTACTCAGTCCAACAAGGAAGGAGGCATTGCTAGATCTGGTGCAGGGGAAAGAGGTGGGCCAAGTGGACTAAGTGTCTGAGGGGCAACACTTGGCTAAGAGTGATCATTGTGTCAGAACTTTTAGACTTGTGATGGAGAAGCTCAAGGAAAAATGCTCAGTTTGTAATCCACCTGTGCCAAATGGCTTCAGGCCTCTTAACAAACTTGGATGCAAATATGGACAAAAGAACTGAATTTCAGAGGTGAGATGACAGTGGCAACAAGGAGGCTGAGCATACGTAAGGTCAGTGGGAATCGGGGAAAACTCTCCACTGAATGGAGTAATAGCTTGCACAAATGACGATGGTCGTGATTGTTGGAGGACAAGCATCTTAGCCCAGGACATCAGAAGTTCCCAAGTGTAGATTCATAGGCTATAATATGCTTAGCTGCTCCATCAGTGACATTACCTCCAATATAAGGTCAGAAGTGGTGATGTTCACCGATGATTGCAGTGTTGAGTACCATTCACAGTCCATGCTCACAATCATCAAGACCTGGACAACATTTAGTCTTAGGCTGAAGGGTAGCTTTCCTGCCACACAAGTGCAGGCAAAGACCATATGTATGGATTAGTGCAACTCAAATATCACTCAAGAACTCGGACACCATCCAGGCCAAAGAAGCACACTTTATTGCCAGCCCATCCACCACTTTAAATATTTTCACCTTACCATATGCAAAATGAACTGCAGCATCTCAGCTATGGCTGCTTTGACAACACCTTCCAAACATGCAGCATCTACGAACTGGAAGGACAAGGAGAGCATGCACATGGCGACACGAAAACCTGCAAGTTCCCCTCAAAGGCACAAACACACCTGACAAGTTACTATATCGCAGTTCCTTCATTGTTGCTGGACCAAAATTCTGGAACTCCCTCTGTAAATGCACTGTGGTGTATCTATTTATTTCCCCCTGTCAGTAAGATCGCGTGACTTCAACACGCTGTTTCAAAACAGTCTGCTTTAAAAACTACGAGACACCGTGTGCCGCAGCTGCGCTTCCTACCTTGGCAACAACATCAGAGTGGAGAGGTCACATGATGCACAGTGGTGCCGTGGTTTGCACCGCAGCATCACAGCTCCAGCGACCCGGATTCAATTCTGGGTACTGCCTGTGTGGCGTTTGCAAGTTCTCCCTGTGTCTGCGTGGGTTTCCTCCGGGTGCTCCGGTTTCCTCCCACAGCCAAAAGATTTGCAGGTTGATAGTTGAATTGGCAATTATAAATTGCCACTAGTTTCGGTAGTTGGTAGGGGAATATCGGGACAGGTGAGGATGTGTGTGAAAACCAGTTTTGATACACCAGCGAAGGGTGCCTGCCTTGAAATAAGTGAAGTATCTCAGCAGAATCTCTACAATGGCCCATAGGTTGTGTTCATTGCCTAAGGAGGAAACGAAATCCCTTTTGTAGGGAATATTCGTATTGCTGGAAGTAGCAACAATTCGTTTATCTTTACTTCCATCAAGGAAGTCTTTGCTTCAAGATTGAAACTGTCTTGATTGGTTGTTTTTTCTGAAATTCACATCAAAGCTTCGACTGAAATCTACCAATTTTAAAATCCAAACATAGACCTGTCATTATACCCCGTGTTGAAAGAACTGTTTGACGCCTACTGCAGCCGAAGTGTTTTGAATACTTATCAAGAAAAGATTGTTTCATCAGAGACGCGTGGAGACATCACATTACATCTGATTAGTTTTACACTCGGATATCTCACCCAGCAGGAATGTAACCCACAAAGACCTATAACCCAGTTATTTATTTATTCTTGAGAACCGCTATTTTTAAACATAATTTTTTAAACTGTTTAACCATTGTCTTTTGACTGTATGTGTGTGAATGGGGGAGTTAGTTGAAAATGACAAGTGATAAGGTCTTTAGACAGAGATGTATCTGAATCGTTTTCAAGATTTCGTTTTAATTATTAGTTAATTTGTTGTTGTCTAAAGATAACTGGTATGGTGTTTTATTTCGGGTTGCTAGAGTGTTTGATATGGCTGTTTTCCTGTTGGGAGGGTATACTTTAATAATATGCTACAAATTGTGAACATATGGGACTGAATTGACAGTATATTGCTCCAGCATTGGTCGTAACAATCCGGACCACATAAACTGCAGTGCTTCAAGAAGGCAGCTCACCACACCCTCTTCAAGGGTAATTAAGAACTCACAGTTAATGCTGGGCTTGTCAGCGAAGCTCATATCCCATAAGAAATGATATAGAAATGCATGATAACACTGAGGTAATGGAGAGCTGGAGTATGTTGACAACACACATGTGGAAGCTAACTTGATGTCTGCAGATGATGTCGCCAGAGGTTGCCTGTAGAGAGTAAGAGAAGGAATCAAGAATGGGAAGTTCAGGGAGAAATCGCTGCTCGTGATGCTCTGGCCACAACCAGGTCAGTGAGAATGGAACCAAGCAAGGGTAGGCCCAACGAGTGAGGAAAGTGTCAGAGGTATGTGGAGATTACGGTGGGGTTACTGCAGTTTTGAAGAAGACACTGGAGATGCGGTTGGGTGAAAATACAGAGGAATGGAATTTTAACCCAAAGATTTCAATGTTAAATTTATGATGTAATGCGAATGGGAACCAATGTTGGTCAGTGAGGGAGGGGCCAATGGGGGAGTAGGACTTATTGTAGGCTGATCATGGTGACAATCATGGAAAGTGGAAGTTGTGTTGCTGAGGAGAGTTTTTCTGGAAGAATGGAGTTTGGAGGTGACACAGTTCTAATATTACAGGAGCCATTAACCACTGTAGAAAAATAAGGTAAATATATGCATTAAAAAGTAGAGGAAATAAAACCAATGGGATGCATTCAATATCCGTTCCCTAATATCACCACAGTAATTTCTTGGCTGGAGTTCTGAATTTGACCTTTAACTGCCCTGTATCAGAAACTCAAAGTTCATATTTTAACTGGGAAACTGCAGTAACAGAGTAAAACCGGTTTGTTTGTGTCCATGGATTCAGTGTACACGGCGAATAAATCAGTAATATATATAATTGATTCGGCAGAGTGAACATGGTCAATGCAATCATATGGAAAGTGTAAATGAAGCTGCTCATGTTCGTTTGATCAGTCCTGCATTACGCAGAGCTGTAAGCTGTATTGCTGAGCGATGTCTAACTCAGATACTGTAATGGATGTCGAGATATTTATGTTTTATGCGCCTGACTATTTACATCAGAATCAAAGCTGCTGATGTAATATGTTTGTTCAAATGAGTGGAACAAATAGCAATGATCAGGGGTATAACTGTGTCAGTGGAGACCTATCCGCTCTATAAATCAGGACACATTGGAATGGCTCAGCTCAGATTGCCTGCCGAAGTTGTTGCATCTCACAGAAATGGGACGTGCAGTATTCCATCGGGTAGGAGAAATTTTCTATCCAATTCTTGCAGCTGTTGGGGTTCCAGGTACGCCGTTAGCTCATTTGTTTATGGTGTAAATCAGTGTTAACAATGCTGCTGTACTCGGTATTATAGCTCATTGTGTTTTGCAAAGCGTCCTGTTCTGTTCCAGCAGTTGAATGATGGCATGTCTTCAGTCTTTGCTCGTTCTGTCTTGTAGCAGATTCATTATTGCAATAATGATGTTCAACCCTGGAAATGTTGTTGGATATTTCTCTGCGCTGAATGCATTGAAATCTGTTGTCTGCGCTCAGAGCAGGAATCAGTCTATCAGGAGCTGTTAAAAGATATCTGCTGTGAGACTGACCTTTTCTGGACTATCTTCATGAATACGTGTTCAGTGACTGCTAATGGGACAGCTCAAAGACTCAACATTGCCAGCAGGCAAAACAATGTCCTTCCTCCACGTTAATATGGTTAAGTTCAACTGGAGTTCAATCTATTTATTCTGTATCACTGTTATGAAATATTATTTTATTCTGTGTGTGCCTCATGCTGCATCAGATGCCTTTCAACTGAACTGAGTTTGCTGCTGACTCTTTCACAACACCTTCTCTGTTTCACTGTGCATGAATTCACTGCCACTGCACAGCATTTTAAAATGGAAGCATTGTTCTGATGCATCAGTTTACACTAGATCTGTTCGAATTATGAGTCCTTCTATTTATCTGTCGATATAAGCTGCAGTGTTGATGACGGTGATCTGTGAGTTGAACAACCTTGCTATCGAGTGATGTACTTTACCATGCAAGTAGAAGGAAGTTCAACTGTTGTATGATTTGTCTGGAGCAGGATTTCGATTATTTTATTCCATGCATCGTAAATAAGGAGAACAGTGTAGGTAAATGGGAGGATATTTGTGTGAACTGCAGAAATATGAAACTCACCGCAGAGTCTTCACCATTAAACAAATTGGCACTGGGAATAGAACCATTGAACAACGGATAGTGAACAGAATGTAGATGCAGAAATTTAGGGTGAATGGAATGAGGAAAGGGTAACTACGACGGAAGAGATAGTGAAGAGAGATGGAGAGAGGTTGCTAGAGAACGAGATGGAGCAGGAAATCTACAAGCAAATGGAGAAGAAACGTGAGATACAATATGTGGTAGCATTTTAAATAGTTCCTCAGTATGAACTGATAAAACTTCCAGTAAAATTCTAAAGAGTGCGCAACAAGATATGTTTTGAGTTTAATTGTACTGGCTGATTGTGCTTATCACTATCAGGCGCTCACTCTGTTCAGGTGAAAGTTGTTTTTTTTCCCTCATATATACTTAGAGAATAGATTCCGAGCTTTATTCTTAATAATGAATTAAATAAGAATGAAACATAAATAATAAGTACAGGATGAGACCATTCAGCCCCTCGAAACGGCCTCATAACTAATTATGATCACGACGCATCTAAAGGCTTCTACTCCAAATTCCCACAAAATGCAATTATCTCAAGATTGACTCTGAAATATATCGGCCTCAATGACTAGATATCCGCAGCACTCTGGAATAGACAATTTCAAAGATTCACAAACCTCTGAGTGAAGAAATCTCTCTGCATCTCAGTGCAAAATTGTGGACCGTTTATTGTGAGATTATATCCCCTAGTTCTAGATTCTCCTTCCATGGGACACAGCCTCTCATCTGCTCTGTCAAGCACGCTCAGAATCTTCTATCTTTCAATGAGATTACCTCTAATTCTTCTAATCTCCAGAGATTATAAATCCATTCTACTCAATCTCTCCTCAAACAACAATCATCTCATCCCAGGAATGTATTGCGGGAAGCATTTTGATGCATTACCTCTAAGTCAAGTATATCCTTTATCAGGTACAGAGATCAACACTTGTAACACTAGTTCAGTGGTGGCCTCATCATAGTTTTGTACAACTGCAGCATTTAAATGCCCATTGTACAAATTTATTGATGCACTCAGGTAGTCTGTTTCACTCTTGCTCTGTATTAAGTGTACACTCAATTTGAAGTACTCTGTACATTTTCAACTCGTGTTCCTGCTTCCTGAGGCCCTGTTAATTATGTAATTGATGAATTATGCTGGTTGCACCGCCAGTGTTTGGTGAATGTCAGTTCTCACCTTCTGAAATCTCGGTAAATCGGTAAATAGCTTGAAGCCATACTCACCACTTTCTGTTTTTTGCAGCCAACTGGCTGTCCATTCGGCTCCTTGTCACCTAATTCCACTTGTTTTGAGATAAATAATGATTCTGCTGTGCTGTAACATATCAAAGGCCTTTTTAAAATCATTATATATTTCATCTACTGTATTCTTCTTATCTACTCTTTCTGATAATTGTTCAAAAATTCAATGGCTTGGTGAAGTGTGACCTTCCTTTTGTTAATGTGCTGACTACTCTATACTATATTTGGTGCGTCTAGATTTTTTTGTTACATCATTGAATAAGGATTCCATTATCTATCCGACCACTGATGTTATGCAAACTGTCTGATCGTTCCTTGGACTTGTTCTATCTTCTTTATTATACGCAAGAATCACAATAGTTTATCATCAGTCCCCTGGAACTATTATCCATTCTGATGATGCAACAAAGCACACCTTTGTTATCTCTTTCTTAATATTTTTTTAAGATAGTGGATGCATTCCATCCGAGCCTGAGAGTTCACCCTCTTTTTGTTTAATTTATAGAAGATCCACCCCCCCCCCCACACACTTTTAGTTATGTCTTGCAGTTGATCTTTGAATTTACCACCATTATTATACACTATAGTTCCTCCCCTGAAGAGATTTATCTTCCTTCTTTCGGCTCTGAATCATTATCCATTGATCCATTCTTCCCCGATATTATGCACGGAACTTCCACCCTGGTGTGTTCAGAGGTGCGCTCCAGAAGTTCATTTAAATGTGTGCTCATGTCAGTCTGCCTCTCTCTGTCCAAAGTCCTGTCTGTCCGAGATATCCTTAAAAATACAGTGGATGGGAACTTGCATGCCTGCACCATGATCTGCATTTTACTCGCTCTCCAACGTCGGGGGACATGCCAGGAAATTCTCCAGGAGCGGCTCACCATGGGCTCCGTTGCATTTTACCAGCGATGGCGAAGCTTCGGTGCACAAATGCACCTCAGTTTAGTTTAGTTTAAAGATACAGCACTGAAACAGGCCCTTCGACCCACCGAGTCTGTGCCGACCAGCAACCACCCATTTATACTAATCCTCCACTAATTCCATATTCCTACCACATCCCCACCTGTCCCTATATTTCCCTACCACCTCCCTATACTAGCGGCAATTTATAATAGTCAACTAACTTATCAACTTGCAAGTCTTCGGCATGTGGAAGGAAACCGGAGCACCCGGAGGAAACCCATGCAGACACAGGGAGAATTGCAAACTCCACACAGGCAGTACCCAGAATTGAACCCGGGTCGCTGGAGTAGTGAGGCTGCGGTGCTAACCACTGTGCCACTGTGCCACCCTGCGTTACCCGGCGGCGGGGCCAACATTTTAATATTAAAATTAAATAAAATGCATGCAAACAAACTTAACTTGTTCCGGGGGCTGTCCCAGGCTGATATTCCAGCTGCTGGCCCAAACACCCGCGCCTTCCCAATTCGGTTATGAGATCCCAGGCTTCACACTTGTGGGGGGTGGGGGCGTGCAGAAGTGGAGCATCGAGAACTATTGTATTGGTTGTGGGAACGATGGGAATGTGTTGAGGCCCAACGTTGATGAAGTCAGGAAGGGTAAAGTTCAGAATTTTCAAAGTTTTTTGTCGGGGGTTTGATATGTGAAATTATTGAATTCTTTTTGCAACGGCGACAGGGAGAGCGAGGAGGCAGCTGGGGAGGTGAGTATCCAACTTATATAAACATACCTTTTTGTTTTGGCAGTTTCGTTTTGCAGCGGCGCAGGGAGAGCAAGGTGACAGCTATGTCAGTGAGTTTACAACTTATATAAACTTACCTTTTTGTTTTTCCAGTTTCTTTTTGCAGCGGCGACAGGGAGAGCGAGGTGGCAGCTGGGTAAGTGAGTTTACAACTTATATAAACTTACCTTTTTGTTTTGACAGTTTCTTTTTGCAGCGGCGACAGGGAGAGCGAGGTGGCAGCTGGGTAAGTGAGCTTACAACTTACATAAACTTACCTTTTTGTTTTGGCAGTCTCTTTTTGCGGCGGCGACAGGGAGAGCGAGGTGGCAGCTGGGTAAGTGAGTTTACAACTTATATAAACTTACCTTTTTGTTTTGGCAGGTTCTTTTTGCAGCGGCGACAGGGAGAGCGAGGTGGCAGCTGGGTAAGTGAGCTTACAACTTATATAAACTTACCTTTTTGTTTAGGCAGTTTCTTTTTGCAGCGGCGACAGGGAGAGCGAGGTGGCAGCTGGGTAAGTGAGTTTACAACTTATATAAACTTACCTTTTTGTTTTGGCAGGTTCTTTTTGCAGCGGCGACAGGACGAGCGAGGTGGCAACTGGGGAGGTGAGTTTACAACTTATATAAACTTACCTTTTTGTTTTGGCAGTTTGTTTTTGTAGCGGCGACAGGGAGAGCGAGGTGGCAGCTGGGGAAGTGAGTTTACAACTTTTATAAACTTACCTTTTTTTTGGCAGTTTCCTTTTGCAGCGGCGACAGGCAGAGCGAAGTGGCAGCTGGGTAACGGAGTTTACAACTTATATAAACTTACCTTTTTGCTTTGGCAGTTTCGTTTTGCAGCGGTGACAGGGAGAGCGAGGTGGCAGCTGTGGAAGTGAGTTTGCAACTTATATTAACTTACCTTTTTGTTTTGGCAGTTTCTTTTTGCACCGGCGACAGGGAGAGCGAGGTGGCAGCTGGGTAAGTAAGTCCGATATATTTGTACAGCGTCTGAACCCGGCACACTACACCTGTAGTGTCTCCCACCCGCCCTCCTCTTCTGACCAAAAAAGGACTCGGTGGTGTGCAGATAAGGTAAGGCTTTCTTTATTTGTTTTTTTTTCGTGTGATTGGTGCAAACTTTTCGTTCCTTTTTCATTTATCTAAGTTAAGACTAAGTTAAGCTTAAGATTAAAAATGGCAGGAGATCTCAGACCCATGTCATGCTCCTCTTGCTCAATGTGGGAGCTCAGGGACACGGCTGATGCCCCTGACTCCTTCACGTGCTGGAAGTGTGTCCAGCTGCAGCTGTTGTTAGACTGCATGACAGCTCTGGAGCTGCGGATGGACTCAGTTTGGAGCTTCCGCGATCCTGAGGACGTCGTGGATAGCACGTTTAGCGAATTGGTCACACCGCAGATTAGGATTGCTGAGGGAGAAAGGGAATAGGTGACCAAAAGGCAGAGAAAGAGCAGGAAGGAAGTGCAGGTGTCCCCTGCGGTCATCTCCCTCCAAAACAGGTATACCGGATTGGATACTGCTGAGGGAGATGCTCACCAGGGGAAGGCAGCAATAGCCAGGTTCATGGCACCGTGGCTGGCTCTGCTGTTCGGAAGAGCGGGAAAAAGAGTGGAAGGGCAATACTCATGGAGGATTCGATTGTAAGGGGAGTAGATAGGCGGTTCTGTGGTCGAAAACCAGACTCCCGAATGGTTTGTTGCCTGCCAGGTGAACGGGTGAGGGATGTCTCAGATCGGCCGCAGAACATTCTGAAAGGTGTGGGTGAACAGCCAGTTGCCGTTGTGCACAAAAGCACCAATGATATAGGCAATAAACGGGATGAGGTCCGACAAGCACAACGTAGGCAATTATGAGCCAAGTTAAAAAGTAGGACCTCAGAGGTAGTAATCTCAGGATTGCTACCAGTGCCACGTGATAGTCAGAGTAGAAATGAAAGAACAGTCGGGATGAATGCGTGGCTTGGGAGATGGTGCAGGAGGGAGGGCTTCAAATTTTTGGGACATTGGGACCGGTTCTGGGGGAGGTGGGGCTATTACAAATTGGACGGTCTACACCTGGGCCGGACTGGAACCAATGTCATTGGGGGTGCTTTTGCTAACGCTGTTGGGGAGGGTTTAAACTAATGTGGCATGGGGATGGGAACCAAATGAGGAGGTCAGTGGACAGTAAGGAGGTAGTAACTAAAGCCTGTAAGGAACTAGATAATGAAGTCAGCGTGACGAAGGGAAGAGTAGGCAGGGAGCAAAGCGACTGGTGGCCTGAGGTGCATTTGTTTTAATGCAAGAAGTGTAGTAGGTAAGGCAGATGAAATTTGGGCCTGGATTAGTACCTGGCAGTATGATGCTATTGCTATTACTGAGACTTGTTTGAGGGAAGGGCATGATTGGCAACTAAATATCCCAGGATATCGATGCTTCAGGCGGGATAGAGAGGGAGGTAAAAGGGGTGGAGGAGTTGCATTACTGGTCGAAGAGGAAATCACAGCGGTTCTGTAGGAGGGCACTATGGAGTACTCGAGAAGTGAGGCAAAATGGGCAGAACTCAGAAATAGGGAGGGTGCGGTAACAATGTTGGGGCTGTACTACAGGCCTCCCAACAGCGAGCGTGAGATGGAGGTACAAATATGTAAACATATTATGAAAAGATGTTGGAGCAACAGGGTGGTTGTGATAGGAGATTTTAATTTTCCCAACATTGACTGGGATTCACTTAGTGTTCGAGGTCCAGATGGAGCAGAATTTGTAAGGAGCATCCAGGAGGGTTTCTAGAGCAGTATGTAAAGAGTCCAACTCGGGAAGGGGCCATACTGGACCTGGTGTTGGGGAATGAGCCCGGCCAGGTGGTTGAAGTTTCAGTAAGGGACTACTTTGGGAATAGTGATCACAATTCCGTAATTTTTAGAGTACTCATGGACAAAGAGGAGAGTGGTCCTAAAGGAAGAGTGCGAAATTGGGGGAAGGCCAACTAGACCAAAATTCGGCAGGAGCTGGGGAATGTAGATTGGGAGCAGTTATTGGAAGGTAAATCCACATTTGATATGTTGGAGTCTTTTAAAGTGATGTTGATTAGCGTGCAGGAGAGACATGTTCCTGTGAAAATGAGGGATGCAAATGGCAAGATTAGGGAACCATGGATAACAGGTGAAATTGTGAGACTAGCTAAGAGGAAAAAGGAAGCATACATCAGGTGTCGGAGGCTGATGAAAGACGAAGCTTTGAAATAATATTGAGAATGTCAGACAAATCTGAAACGAGGAATTCAGAGGGCTTTAAGGGGTCATGAAATATCTTTAGCAAACAAGGTTATAGAACATCCCAAAGCCTTTTATTCATATATAAGGAGCAAGAGGGTAACTAGAGAAAGGATTGACCCATTCAAGGACAAAGGAGGAAAGTTATGCGTGGAGTCAGAGAAAATGGGTGAGATTCTAAACGAGTACTTTGCATCGGTATTCACCGAGGAGAAGGACATGACGGATGTTGAGGTTAGGGACAGATGTTTGATTACTCTAGGTCAAGTCGTCATCAGGAGGGAGGAAGGGTTGGGTATTCAAAAAGGCATTAAGGTGGACAAGTCCCCAGGTCCGGATGGGATCTATCCCAGGTTACTGAGGGAAGCGAGAGAGGAAGTTATTGTGGCCTTAACAGATATCTTTGCAGCATCCTTAAACACGGGTGAGGTCCTGGAGGGTGGAGAATTGCTAATGTTGTCCCCTTGTTTAAGAAGGGTAACAGGGATAATCCAGGTAATTATAGACCAGTGAGCCTGACGTCAGTGGTAGGGAAGTTGCTGGAGAAGAGACTGAGGGATATGATCTATTCCCATTTGGAAGAAAATGGGCTTATCAGTGATAGGCAACATGGTTTTGTGCAGGGAAGGTCATGTCTTACCAACTTAATAGAATTCTTTGAGGAAGTGACAAAGTTGATTGATGAGGGAAGGGCTGTAGATGTCATATACATCGACTTTAGTAAGGCGTTTGATAAGATTCCCTATGGTAAGCTGATGGAGAAAGTGAAGTCGCATGGGGTCAAGGGTGTACTAGCTAGGTGGATAAAGAACTGGCTGGGCAAAAGGAGACAGATAGTAGCAGTGGAAGGGAGTTTCTCAAAATGGAGACGTGTGACCACTGGTGTTCCACAGGGATCCGTGCTGGGTCCACTGTTGTTTGTGATACACATAAATGATTTGGAGGAAGGTATAGGTGGTCTGATTAGCAAGCTTGCAGACGACACTAAGATTGGTGGAGTAGCAGATAGTGAAGGGGACTGTCAGAGAATACAGCAGAATATAGATAGATTGGAGAGTAGGGCAGAGAAATGGCAGATGGAGTTCAATCAGGGCAAATGCGAGGTGATGCGTTTTGGAAGATCCAATTCAAGAGTGAACAATACAGTAAATGGAAAAGTCCTGGGGAAAAGTGATGCACAGAGAGATTTGGGTGTTCAGATCCATTGTTCCCTGAAGGAGGCAATGCATGTCAATAGAATGGTCAAGAAGGCATACGGCATGCTTTCCTTCATCGGACGGGGTATTGAGGGTTGGCAGGTCCTGTTACAGTTGTATAATACTTTGGTTCGACAACATTTGGAATACTGCGTGCAGTTCTGGTCGCCACGTTACCAAAAGAAAGTAGATGCATTGTAGAGGGTGCAGAGGAAGTTCACCAGGATGTTGCCTGGTATGGAGGGCGCTAGCTATGAAGAGAGGTTGAGTAGATTAGGATTATTTTCATTAGAAAGACGAAGGTTGAAGGGGGACCTGATTGAGGTGTACCAAATCATGAGATGTTTGGACAGGGGGAATAGCAACAAGCTTTTTCCCAGAGTGGGGTATTCAATTACGAGGGGTCACGAGTTCAAAGTGAGAGGGGAAAAGTTGAGGGGGGATATGCGTGGAAATTTCTTTATGCAGAGGGTGGTGGGTGCCTGGAACGCGTTACCAGCGGGCACGATGGCGACTTTTAAGATGTATCTAGACAGATACATGAATGGGCAGGAAGCAAAGGGCTACAGACCCTCAGAAAGTAGGCGACATGTTTTGATAGAGGATCTGGATCGGCGCAGGCTTGGAGGGCCGAAGGGCCTGTTCCTGTGCTGTAATTTTCTTTGTTCTTTGTTCCTTCTTCGAAGTCTCTATGGAGGGAGGAGTGGGGAGAGGGGGGAAGAGAATCAAAGTAAAAGCTGTCTGCATGTTTATTCAAATGGAACGTTTAAAATGTTTAATGAGACTGAAGGACCTGAAGCCCTTTAAACTGGCGCCAGCAGCTGCGGCGTGGCGCTGGACGCCGGGGATCGAGCGACCGCCCCTTCTGTGTCATTTGGGGCGAACGTTCCACCCAATCCACTTAAATGAGCCCCAGTGCAAAATATTGCTGGGGCTCAGCGGGGCACAAGTCACACGTGCACCGCGCCTTCTTTCCGGCTCGCTGCCAGCCTCTGAGAACAGAGCTGTGCTTATTAAATTCAACCCCATGAGTCCGTTGCCCAGCACGTTTCCCTCCAACATCTCCTGCTGGTACATTCCAAGAGCCCCATTTGGATTGATTCATTTTGTTTCATTCAACTGCCATTCCCACTCGTGCTTTGCTCTTCCTCACTTTGTCTGGTCGAAGAATGAAATCCATCACAGGATCCTGATCCTGATCCCTGCCTTTGGACACGGTTGTAAATTATATCTGTGTGGACCTCGATGTAACCATTGACATATTCCGCACACAAATTCTGGCTCTAAAGGACCCTGTATATGTCCTCGATATTTTGCTTTCGTGTGGGATATATGGACTACTATTGGCTCCAATTCCACGCAGGGCTCCTGCTTCGCATATTTTTATTTTTATTTTCTGTTGACTATGCGATTATCATTTCGGTTTTGCCTTGAATTGGAAAATTTCATTAACTTTGCTTCTAATTTTACACCTCCCACGTATTCCCATCGCCCGTCTCTGACATTTCCCTGCCCTTCCTCAATTTCTCCACCTCCATTTCAGGAGATCGGCTGTGCCCAAGAACTACGATGATCCCAATGACTCCCACAGCTATCTTAATTATCCTTGCTCCCACTCGGCTTCCTGGAAAGGCGCTGTTCCATTCTCCAAATTTCTCCACCTCCACTCCATCTTTTGCAACGTTTCTGCCTTGCACACATTTGCTTCTGAGATCTCTTATTTATTCCACAGCCGATTATTTCCCTCTACTATGGTTAACAGGGCCGTCGACTTTGGCCATTCCAGCTCCCACCTTACTGACTTCGCTGATGCCTTTTCTGCTAGAGAAACGATACGGTTCCCCAATTCTTCACCTTCAACCTCATCTGCCTTCACATTCAACGCAAAATTCTTTGAAGATTTTCAATATATTCCTATTTTTTATCAGATATGCAGCTGTTGCACCATTTATCTTTGGTCCAATAACTCGGCCTGAATATTATCATGCGTGAATGGCATCGGTGGGGAGTGGAGCTTTACTGAATTAATTTCACAGACAACCTCTTATTTCAATTAGAGGTTGTACGCCCCGAAGTCAGCCTGATTCACAGGCTTGGCTTGCACTATGACCCATGGTATAATGGTGCGACCTAACTCCCCAGTATTCCTAATTGTCAGTGTGGTCTTATCCCGTGAGGGACGTTCGAGCTGGTGGGCAGTCCGATCTGGGGGTCAAAAGGGTTGGTGGGGTACAGTCCTGGGGGTGATGAATTCGGATCCGTGTGTATATGGTCTAATTTCGTGGTCTAATTTTGGGGTGTGGTGGAGTTTGACCATGGAAAAGGTGGGAGATGGTCTAAGGGTGGGCAAAACCTTTCCCAGGCGAGCAGTCCAATCCCAGAAGGGGAAACAGTTCCATATCATAATCCCCGGTGTCTCTGTATTTGGCATGGTGTGTAATGGGGTAACACGGCATGTCAGAGTTAATTATGTAAAACAGAATATATCAGAGACTTCCAGCCTCTCTAAAACATTTAAATTGCCAAAACACCTCCCTGTTGGAGACCCACACCCTGTCACCGACAACCTTAAACTCAGAGGTGAGCAAATCGGATGTGTGTTGGGTTCGGGGTTGAGATTTTTAATATGCTATCCACAGACCCTCCCCAAACCACCTGCTTTTGATGATAAAAGCCTCCCCTTCCTTCGATGTCAGACACGGAGGATATTTGATCAGTAACCTCCAGTCTCTTTTCCCTTCTCCCTCTTACAGTTAATTTAGTGGCGGTTGTGATCCTGTCCCGGGGAAATTGTGGACTCTCCACCTGCACCACTCGCTACCGGATTGCCATGGCAATGGGGGATCTACTGGTCATTATCACTGGTGTTATACAATTCAAGAACAGTTATTATTACTTTAGGGGATCTTTCCTCGAAATCGGTCCAGTGTGCAGTGTTGGAACATAGAACATAGAAGATAGAACATGACAGCGCAGTACAGGCCCTTCGGCCCTCGATCTTGCGCCGACCTGTGAAACCATCTGACCTACACGATTCCATTTTCATCCATATGTCCATCCAATGACGACTTAAATGCCCTTAAAGTTGGCGAGTCTACCACTGTTGCAGGCAGGGCGTTGCACGCCCCTACTACTCTCTGAGTAAAGAAACTACCGCTGACATCTGTCCTATATCCATCACCCCTCAACGTAAAGCTATGTCCCCTCGTGTTTGCCATCACCATCCGAGGAAAAAGGTTCTCACTATCCACACTGTCCAGCCCTCTGATTATTTTATATGTCTCTATTAAGTCACCGCTTCTCCTCGTTCTCTCTAACGAAAACAACCTCAAGTCCCTCAGCCTTTCCTCGTCAGACCTTTCCTCCATACCAGGCAACATCCTAGTAAATCTCCTCTGCACCTTTTCCAAAGCTTCCACATCCTTCCGATAATGCGGTGACCAGAACTGCACGTAATACTCCAGGTGGGGTCGCACCAGAGTTCTGTACAGCTGCAGCATGACCTCGTGGCTCCTAAACTAGATCCACCTACTAATAAAAGCTAACACACCATATGCCTTCTTAACAGCTCTATTAACCTGGGTGGCAACTTTCAGAGATTTATGTACCTGGACACCAAGATCTCTCTGCTCATCTACACTGCCAAGAATCTTCCCCATTAGCCCAGTATTCTGCAATCCTGTTACTCCTTCCGAAGTGAATCACCTCACAGATTTCCGCATTAAACTCCATTTGCCATCTCTCAGCCCAGCTCTGCAGCCTATCTATGTCCCTCTGTAACCTGCAACATCCTTTGGCACTATCCACAACTCCACCGACCTTCGTGTCATCCGCAATTTTACTAACTGACCCTTCGACACCCTCATCCAGGTCATTTATAAAAATGACAAACAGCAGTGGCCCTAAAACAGATCCTTGCGGTACACCACTAGAAACTATACTCCAGGATGAACATTTACCATCAACCACCACCCTCTGTCTTCATTCAGCTAGCCAATTTCTGATCCAAAGCACTAATTCACCTTCAATCCCATACGTCTGTATTTTCTGCAATAGCCTACCGTGGGGAACTATATCAAACGCCTTACTGAAATCCATATGGACCACATCCACGGATTTACCCTCATCCACCTGTTTGTTCACCTTCTCAAAAAACTCAATAAGGTTTGTGAGGCATGACCTACCCTTCACAAAACCGTGCTGACGATCTCTCATGAACTTATTCTTTTCAAGATGATTACTAATCCTATCTCTTATAACCTTTTCCAACATTTTACCCACAACTGAAGTAAGGCTCACAGGTCTATAATTACCAGGGCTGTCTCTACTCCCCTTCTTGAACAAGGGGACAGCATTTGCTATCCTCCAGCCTTCCGGCACTATTCCTGTCGACAATGACGACATAAAAATCAAGGACAAAGGCTCTGCAATCTTTTCCCTGGCTTCCCAGAGAATCCTAGGATAAATCCCATCTGGCACAGGGGACTTATCTATTTTCACACTTTCCAAAATTGCTAACACCTCCTCCTTGTGAACCTCAATCCCACCGAGCCTAGTAGTCTGTATCTCAGTATTCTCCTCGATAACATTTTCTTTCTCCACTGTAAATACTGACGAAAAATATTCATTTAACACTTGCCCTATCTCCTCCGATTCCACACACAACTTCCCACTACTATCCTTGATTGGCCCTAACCTATCTCTAGTCATTCTTTTATTCCTGATATACCTATAGAAAGCCTTAGGGTTTTCTTTGATCCTATCCGCCTATGACTTCTCGTGTCCTCTCCTTGCTCTTCTTATCTCTCCCTTCAGATCCTTCCTGGCTAGCTTGTAACTCTCAAGCGCCCTAACTGAGCCTTCACGCCTCATCCTAACATAAGACGCCTTCTTCCTCTTGACAAGCTCTTCAACTTCTTTAGTAAACCACGGCTCCCTCGCTCGACAACTTCCTCCCTGCCTGACAGGTACATACTTATCAAGGACACGCAGTCGCTGCTCCTTGAATAAGCTCCACATTTCGATTGTGCCCATCCCCTGCAGTTTCCATCCCCATCCTACACATCCTAAATCTTGCCTAATCGCATCGTAATTTCCTTTCCCCCAGCTATAATTCTTGCCCTGCTGTATATGCCTGTCCCTGCCCATCGCTAAGGTAAACCTAACCGAATTTTGCGAGGAGCAGCCTTGATAGAACGGGGTGCGGAGCGGACTTTCAGCTGAGCGGTCAATTTCAGTAAGTTACAAGTTAATCCCTTTTTTGTTTCGGAGGACCGGGGACTGCTGGGTAGGGGAAAACTATTTATTTGGGCAGTTTTAAAATCTTTGTCTTTTGCGAGGAGCAGCCTTGATAGAACGGGGTGTGGAGCGGACTTTCAGCTGAGCGGTCAATTTCAGTAAGTTACAAGTTAATCCCTTTTTTGTTTCGGAGGACCGGGGACTGCTGGGTAGGGGAAAACTATTTATTTGGGCAGTTTTAAAATCTTTGTCTTTTGCGAGGAGCAGCCTTGATAGAACGGGGTGCGGAGCGGACTTTCAGCTGAGCGGTCAATTTCAGTAAGTTACAAGTTAATCCCTTTTTTGTTTCGGAGGACCGGGGACTGCTGGGTAGGGGAAAACTATTTATTTGGGCAGTTTTAAAATCTTTGTCTTTTGCGAGGAGCAGCCTTGATAGAACGGGGTGCGGAGCGGACTTTCAGCTGAGCGGTCAATTTCAGTAAGTTACAAGTTAATCCCTTTTTTGTTTCAGAGGACCGGGGACTGCTGGGTAGGGGAAAACTATTTATTTGGGCAGTTTTAAAATCTTTGTCTTTTGCGAGGAGCAGCCTTGATAGAACGGGGTGCGGAGCGGACTTTCAGCTGAGCGGTCAATTTCAGTAAGTTACAAGTTAATCCCTTTTTTGTTTCGGAGGACCGGGGACTGCTGGGTAGGGGAAAACTATTTATTTGGGCAGTGGCAGTACCCGAGACACTACACGTGTAGTGTCTCCCACCCACCCTCCTCCTCTAACCAAAAAAAAAGGACTCTAGGGTGTTGATAAGGTAAGCTTTTTATTTAAAAAGTTCAGTCCGTCGGATTGCTAAGCGAACAAGTTTTGACTTTTTTTTTCGTTTGGTTTTTTCAGTAGATTTATTGGGAATCTAGAATAGTGGGAATGGAGGTTAAGGCAGTTGTATGTTCCTCCTGCAGAATGTGGGAGGTAGGGGTCGCCAAGAGTGTCCCTGCTGACTGCATCTGCGGGAAGTGCACCCAACTCCAGCTCCTCGCAGACCGCGTTAGGGAACTGGAGCTGGAGCTGGAGCTGGATGAACTTCGGATCATTCGGGAGGCGGAGGGGATTATTGACAGGAGTTATAGGGAGGCAGTCACACCTCAGGTAAAAGAAGTAGGTAGATGGGTTACCGTCAGGGGAAGGAAAGGGAACCAGCAGGCAGTGCAGGGATCCCCTGTGGCCGTTTCCCTCAACAACAGGTATACCGTTTTGGATACTGTTGGGGGGGACGACTTACCAGGGGTAAGCAATGGGGTGCAGGTCTCTGGCACAGAGTCTGTCCCTGTTGCTCAGAAGGGAAAAGGGAAGAGGAGCAGAGCATTAGTCATTGGGGACTCCATAGTTAGGGGAACAGATAGGAGGTTCTGTGGGAACGAGAGAGACTCACGGTTGGTGTGTTGCCTCCCAGGTGCCAGGGTACGTGATGTCTCCGATCGTGTTTTTGGGATCCTTAAGGGGGAGGGGGAGCACCCCCAAGTCGTGGTCCACATAGGCACCAACGACATAGGTAGGAAGAGAGATGGGGATTGAAGGCAGAAATTCAGGGAGCTAGGGTGGAAGCTTAGAGCGAGAACAACCAGAGTTGTTATCTCTGGGTTGTTGCCTGTGCCACGTGCTAGCGAAGAGAGGAATAGGGAGAGAGAGGAGTTGAACACGTGGCTGCAGGAATGGTGTAGGAGGGAGGGTTTTGGTTTCCTGGATAATTGGGGCTCTTTCTGGGGTAGGTGGGACCTCTACAAACAGGATGGTCTTCACCTGAACCAGAGGGGTACCAATATCCTGGGGGGGAGATTTGTTAGTGCTCTTCGGGGGGGTTTAAAGTAAATCAGCAGGGGAATGGGAACCTAAATTGTAGTTCCAGTGTACAGGCTGTTGAGAGTAGTGAGGTAGGGGATAAGGTTACAGGGACGCAAGAGGGCACTGACAAGCAAGAACTTGGTTTAAAGTGTGTCTACTTCAACGCCAGGAGCATCCGGAATAAGATGGGTGAGCTTGCAGCATGGGTTGGTACCTGGGATCCTGATGTTGTGGCCATTTCGGAGACATGGGTAGAGCAGGGGCAGGAATGGATGTTGCAGGTTCCGGGATTTAGATGTTTCAGAAAGAACAGAGAAGAGGGTAAAAGAGGGGGGGGGTGTGGCATTGTTAATCAAGGAAAGTATTACAGCGGCAGAAAGGACGTTTGAGGACTCGTCTACTGAGGTAGTATGGGCCGAGGTTAGAAACAGGAGAGGAGAGGTCACCCTGTTGGGAGTTTTCTATAGACCTCCGAATAGTTCCAGAGATGTAGAGGAAAGGATAGCGAAGATGATTCTCGACAGGAGCGAGAGTAACAGGGTAGTGGTTATGGGGGACTTTAACTTTCCAAATATTGACTGGAAATACTATAGTTCGAGTACTTTAGATGGGTCTGTTTTTGTCCAGTGTGTGCAGGAGGGTTTTCTGACACAGTATGTGGACAGGCCAACCAGGGGCGATGCCACATTGGATTTGGTACTGGGTAATGAACCCGGCCAGGTGTTCGATTTAGATGTAGGTGAGCACTTTGGCGATAGTGATCACAATTCGGTTAGGTTTACCTTAGCGATGGGCAGGGACAGGTATATACCGCAGGGCAAGAATTATAGCTGGGGGAAAGGAAATTATGACGCGATTAGGCAAGATTTAGGATGTGTAGGATGGGGAAGGAAACTGCAGGGGATGGGAACAAACGAAATGTGGAGCTTATTCAAGGAGCAGCTAATGCGTGTCCTTGATAAGTATGTACCTGTCAGGCAGCGAGGAAGTTGTCGAGCAAGGGAGCCGTGGTTTACTCAAGAAGTTGAAGCGCTTGTCAAGAGGAAGAGGGCGGCTTATGTTAGGATGAGACGTGAAGGCTCAGTTAGGGCGCTTGAGAGTTACAAGCTAGCCAGGAAGGATCTAAAGGGAGGGCTAAGAAGAGCAAGGAGAGGACACGAGAAGTCATTGGCGGATAGGATCAAAGAAAACCCTAAGGCTTTCTATAGGTATATCAGGAATAAACGAATGATAAGAGTTAGAACAGGGCCAATCAAGGATAGTAGTGGGAAGTTGTGTGCGGAATCAGAGGAGATAGGGGAAGCGTTAAATGAATATTTTTCGTCAGTATTTACAGTAGAGAAAGAAAATGTTGCCGAGGAGATTACTGAGATACAGCCTACTAGGCTAGATGGGATTGAGATTCACAAGGAGGAGGTGTTAGCAATTTTGGAAAGAGTGAAAATAGATAAGTCCCCTGGGCCAGATGGTATTTATCCTAGGATTCTCTGGGAAGCCAGGGAGGAGATTGCAGAGCCGTTGTTGTTGATCTTTAAGTCGTCATTGTCGACAGGAGTAGTGCCGGAGGACTGGAGGATAGCAAATGTTGTCCCCTTGTTCAAGAAGGGGAGTAGAGACAGCCCTGGTAATTATAGACCTGTGAGCCTTACTTCGGTTGTGGGTAAAATGTTGGAAAAGGTTATAAGAGACAGGATTTATAATCATCTTGAAAAGAATAAGTTCATTTGCGATAGTCAGCACGGTTTTGTGAAAGGTAGGTCGTGCCTCACAAACCTTATTGAGTTTTTCGAGACGGTGACCAAACAGGTGGATGAGGGCAGAGCCGTGGATGTGGTGTATATGGATTTCTGTAAGGCGTTTGATAAGGTTCCCCACGGTAGGCTATTGCAGAAAATACGGAAGTATGGGGTTGAAGGTGATTTAGAGCTTTGGATCAGAAATTGGCTAGCTGAAAGAAGACAGAGGGTGGTGGTTGATGGCAAATGTTCATCCTGGAGTTTAGTTACTAGTGGTGTCCCGCAAGGTTCTATTTTGGGGCCACTGCTGTTTGTCATTTTTATAAACGACCTGGATGAGGGTGTAGAAGGGTGGGTTAGTAAATTTGCGGATGACACGAAGGTCGGTGGAGTTGTGGATAGTTTCGAAGGGTGTTGTAGGGTACAGAGGGACATAGATAGGCTGCAGAGCTGGGCTGAGAGATGGCAAATGGAGTTTAATGCGGAGAAGTGTGACGTGATTCACTTTGGAAGGAGTAACAGCAATGCAGAGTACTGGGCTAATGGGAAGATTCTTGGTAGTGTAGATGAGCAGAGAGATCTTGGTATCCAGGTACATAAATCCCTGAAAGTTGCTACCCAGGTTAATAGGGCTGTTAAGAAGGCATATGGTGTGTTAGCCTTTATTAGTAGGGGGATCGAGTTTCAGAGCCACGGGGTCATGATGCAGCTGTACAAAACTCTGGTGAGGCCGCACCTGGAGTATTGCGTGCAGTTCTGGTCACCGCATTATAGGAAGGATGTGGAAGCTTTGGAAAGGGTGCAGAGGAGATTTACTAGGATGTTGCCTGGTATGGAAGGAAGGTCTTACGAGGAAAGGCTGAGGGACTTGGGGTTGTTTTCGTCAGAGAGAAGGAGGAGGACAGGTGACTTCATAGAGACATACAAGATAATCAGAGGGTTAGATAGGGTGGATAGTGAGAGTCTTTTTCCTCGGATGAGGATGGCAAACACGAGGGGACATAGCTTTAAGTTGAGGGGTGAAAGATATAGGACAGATGTCAGAGGTAGTTTCTTTACGCAGAGAGTAGTAGGGGCGTGGAACGCCCTGCCTGCAACAGTAGTAGACTCGCCAACTTTAAGGGCATTTAAGTGGTCATTGGATAGACATATGGATGTAAATGGAATAGTGTAGGTCAGATGATCGGCGCAACATCGAGGGCCGAAGGGCCTGTACTGCGCTGTAATATTCTAATAATTGTGATCACTATCACCAAAGTGCTCACCAACTTCTAAATCTAACACCTGGCCGGGTTCATTACCCAGTACCAAATCCAATGTGGCATCGCCCCTGGTTGGCCTGTCTACATACTGTGTCAGAAAACCCTCCTGCACACACTGGACAAAAACAGACCCATCTAAAGTACTCGAACTATAGTATTTCCAGTCAATATTCGGAAAGTTAAATTCCCCCATAACCACTACCCTGTTACACTCGCTCCTGTCAAGAATCATCTTTGCTATCCTTTCCTCTACATCTCTGGAACTATTAGGAGGTCTATCGAAAACTCCCAACAGGGTGACCTCTCCTCTCCTGTTTCTAACCTCGGCCCATACTACCTCAGGAGACGAGTCCTCAAACGTCCTTTCCGCCGCTGTAATACGTTCCTTGATTAACAATGCCACCCCCCCTCCCCCCTCTTTTACTCTCCTCTCTGTTCTTAGTGAAACATCTAAATCCCGGAACCCGCAACATCCATTCCTGTCCCTGCTCTACCCATGTCTCTGAAATGGCCACAACATCGAGATCCCAGGTACCAACCCATGCTGCAAGCTCACCCACCTTATTCCGGATGCTCCTGGCGTTGAAGTAGACACATTTTAAACCAAGTTCTTGCTTGCCAGTGCCCTCTTGTGTCCATATAACCTTATCCCTGACCTCACTCCTCTCAACATCCTGCACACTGGAACTACAATTTAGGTTCCCATCCCCCTGCTGAATTAGTTTAAACCCCACCGAAGAGCACTCGCAAATCTCCCCCTCAGGATATTGGTACCCCTCTGGTTCAGGTGAAGACCATCCTGTTTGTGGAGGTGGAGGTCCCACCTACCCCAGAAAGAGCACCAATTATCCAGGAAACCAAAACCCTCCCTCCTACACCATCGCTACAGCCACGTGTTCAACTCCTCTCTCTCCCTCACTTCGCTGGCACGTGGCACGGGCAACAACCCAAAGATAACAACTCTGTTTGTTCTCACTCTAATCTTCCACCCTAGCTCCCTGAATTTCTGCCTTAAATCCCCATCTGTCTTCCTACCAATGGCGTTGGTGCCTATGTGTACCACGACTTGGAGCTGCTCCCCCTCCCTCTTGAGGATCCCAAAAACACGATCCGAGATATCACGTACCCTGGAACCTGGGAGACAACACACCAACCGTGAGTCTCTCTCGTTCCCACAAAATCTCCTATCTGTTCCCCTAACTATGGAGTCCCCAATGACTAATGCTCTGCTCCTCTTACCCCTTCCCTTCTGAGCAACAGGGACAGACTCTGCACCAGAGACCTGTATCCCATTGCCTACCCCTGGTAAGTCGTCTCCCCCAAAAGTATCCAAAACGGTATACCTGTTGTTGAGGGAAACGGCCACAGGGGATCCCTGCACTGCCTGCTGGTTCCCTCTCCTTCCCCTGACGGTAACCCATCTACCTACTTCTTTTATCTGAGGTGTGACTACCTCCCCATAACTCCTCTCAATAACCCCCTCCGCCTCCCAAATGATCCGAAGTTCATTCAGCTCCAGCTCCAGTTCCCTAACGCGGTTCTCGAGGAGTTGGAGTTGGGTGCACTTCCCACAGATGCAGTCAGCAGGGACAATCTTGGCGACCCTTACCTCCCACATTCTGCAGGGGGAACATACAACTGCCTTAACTTCCATTCCCTCTATTCTAAATTCCCAACAAATCTACTGAAAAACCAAACAAAATGTCAAAACTTGTTAGGTTAGCAATCCAACGGACAGAACTTCGCAAATAAAACTCTTATCTCATCAACACAACAGAGTTATTTTTTTTTTTGGTTAGAGGAGGGTGGGAGACACTACACATGTAGTGTCTCTTGTACAGCCACCACCCAAGTATATAGTTTTTACTTACCCAGCAGTTCCCTGGTCCTCCGAAAACTAAAGGGAATTAACTTTTAAACTTCCACTGAAATTGACTTCCCAGCTGTAAGCCCGCTCTCGCACCTTCGCTACTGTCAAAGCTGCAGTGACCAAAACTAAGAGAAAGAGATTTTAAACCACCCAAATATATAGTTTTTACTTACCCAGCAGTCCTCTAGTCCTCTGAAAACAAAAGGGAATTTACTTTCAAACTTCCACTGAAATTGACTTCCCATCTATAAGCTCGCTCTCACACCTTCGCTACTGTCAAAGCTGCAATCACCAAAACTAAAAGAAAGATTTTAAACCACCCAAGTATATAGTTTTTACTTACCCAGCAGTTCCCTGGTCCTCCGAAAACTAAAGGGAATTAACTTTTAAACTTCCACTGAAATTGACTTCCCAGCTGTAAGCCCGCTCTCGCACCTTCGCTACTGTCAAAGCTGCAGTGACCAAAACTAAGTGAAAGAGATTTTAAACCACCCAAATATATAGTTTTTACTTACCCAGCAGTCCCCTGGTCCTCTGAAAACAAAAGGGAATTTACTTTCAAACTTCCACTGAAATTGACTTCCCAGCTGTAAGCTCGCTCTCGCACCTTCGCTACTGTCAAAGCTGCAATCACCAAAACTAAAAGAAAGATTTTAAACCACCCAAATATATAGTTTGTACTTACCCAGCAGTCCCCGGTCCTCTGAAAACAAAAGGGAATTAACTTTTAAACTTCCACTGAAATTGACTTCCCAGCTGTAAGCTATCTCTCGCACCTTCGATACTGTCAAAGCTGCAGTCACCAAAACTGAAAGAAAGAGATTTTAAACCACCCAAATATATAGTTGTTACTTACCCAGCAGTCCCCTGGTCCTCCGAAAACAAAAGGGAATTAACTTTTAAACTTCCACTGAAATTGACTTCCCAGCTGTAAGCTCGCTCTCGCACCTTCGCTACTGTCAAAGCTGCAGGCACCAAAACTAAAATAATAGTCTAGTTAATTGTTAAATTAGATGCATCACTAATGCACAGTGCATTATATTCAGGTTAATTGTTAAGTTAGGCATGATAACTCATATCGAGTGTAAAACATTCCAGTTAATTATTAAATTAGATGTCATCCCTAATACACAGTGTATAATATTCTGGTTAATAGTAAAATTAGATGTCATCCCTAATGCACGGTGTATAATATTCTGTTTAAGTGTTACATTAGGCATGGTAACTAATGTAGAGTGTTAAATATTCCAGTTAATTGTTACATTGGATGTCATCCCCATTGCACAGGCGATAATATTCTGGCTAATTGTTAAATTAAATGTCATCACGAATACACAGGGTGTAATATTTCGGTTCATTGATCAAAAAGATGTCATCTCTAATACACAGTGTATGATATAGAGTCATAGAGAAATATAGTACTGAAGCAGGCATTTTGGCCCAGCGAGTCTCTGCTGACCATCAACCACCCATTTATACTACTGCTTCAATAATCCGAATTCCCTGCCACGTACCTGCTCTCGGGGCAATTTACAATGGCCAATTGACCTACCAACCTGCAAATTTTCGGCAGCAGGAGCAAAACGGAGCAACTAGCGAAAACCCACGTGGTCAGAGGGAGAACTTGCAAACTCCACAGAGGCAACACCCAGAACCGAAACCAGGTTGCTGCAGTTGTGCGGCTATAGTTGTATCCCGAATCAAAGCCAGGTTGCTGGAGCTGTGAGGTTGCGGCAATACTATGAACTGAACCTGGGTTGCTGGAGTTCTGAGTTTGCGGTGCTATCCATTATGTCACTGTGCCACAAATAAACTGGCTAATTGTTAAAGTAGATGTTATCTCGAATACACAGATTATAATTATCTGCTTAATTGTTAAATTAAATGTCAACACGAAGACACAGGGTATAATATTCTGGTTAATTGTTAAATTAGATGTCATCAGTAATACACAGGTTGCAACCGGTTAATTGTTAAATTAGATGACACCACCAATACACAAGTGGTAATATTCTGTTTAGTTGTTAAATGAGATGTCATCACTAATACAATGGTGATGCCATTACGGTTAATTGTTAAATTAGATGTCATCCCTAACACACACTGCATAATTTTCCGGTTAATTGTTAAATTAGATGTCATCACTGATACACAGTGTATAATAGTCAGGCTAATTGTTAAATTAGATGTCATCACTAATACACTGTGTATAATCTAGTAATTGTTAAATTAGATGTCTTCGCTAATACACAGTGTATAATGTTCCAGTTAATTGTCAAATAATTAGTCAACACTAAACAGAGAGGATAATCTGGTTAATTGTTCAATTAGATGTCATCACTAATACACAGGGTATAATATTCAGGTTAATTGTTCAATTAGATGTCATCACTAATACACAGGGTATAATATTCTGGTTAATTGTTAAATTAGATGTCATCGCAAATGCACAAGTTATCATATTCTGGTTAATTGTTAAATTAGATGTCATCATCAGTACATGGGGTTCAATATTCAGGTTGATTTTTAAATTAGATGTCAACACTAACACAAAGGTACAATATTCCCGAAAATTGTTAAATTAGATGTCATCACTCATTCATAGGGTAGAATATAGAGTCATAGAGGGACTCAGAACCGAAACAGGCCCTTTGGCCAAATAAGTCTGTGCTGACCATGAACCACTCTTTGACACTAATCCTACATTAATCCCATTTTCCCGACCACATACCCTTCTACATTAATCTCAGATTCCCTACCACCTACCTGCACTCGGTGCAAATTACAATGGCCAACTTACCTAGCAACCTGCAAATCTTTGGCAGTGGGATGAAACCGGAGCACCCACCGAAACCCCACATGGCCACAGGGAGAACTTGCAAACACCACACAGACAGTGCACAGAACTGAACCCGGCTCACTGGAGCTGTACGGCTGCAGTGCTAACAACTGCACGACAATTAACCTGGCTAATTGTTAAAATAGATATCATCACTAACACAAAGTGTATACAATATTCCAGTTAATTGTTAAATTAGATGTCATCTGTAACACACAGGATATAATATTCTGGTTAATTGTTCAATTAGATGTTATCACTAATGCAGAGTGTATAATATTCCGGTTAATTGTTAAATTCGATGTCATCACTAATACATCGGGTATAATTATCTGCTTAATTGTTAAATTAGATGCCATCACCAATACACAGGGTATAATATTCCGGTTAATTGTTAAATTAGATGTCATCACCAATGCACAAGTGGTAATATTCTGTTTAATTGTTAAATTAGATGTCATCTCTAATACACATGGTATAACATTCTGGTTAATTGTTAAATTAGATGTCATCACTAATACACAGGGTGAAATGCTCAGTTTCATTGTTAAGTTAGATGTCATCACTCATGCACGGGATAATGTTTCGGTTCATTGATAAATTAGATGTCATCCCGAATACACAGTCTATAATCTGGTTAATTGTTAAATTAAACATGATAGCTGATATAAAGTTTTAAACATTCCAGTTAAGTGTTAAATTAGTGTCCTCAATAATCGGCAGGGGGTAAAAGTCTGGTTAATTGTTAAATTAGGTGTCATCACTAACACACAGTGTAAAATATTCTTGTTAATTATTAAATTAGATTTAATCACTAATACACAGAGGATAATATATTTGTTCATTGTTAAATTGGACATGAAAACGCATATAGCTTGTGTAAAATACCAATAAATTGTCAAGTTAAGTGCCATTGCTTATACTCTGAGGATGATATCTGGTTACTTGTTAGATTAGACATGAAAGTTAATATAGAATGTTAAACATGCCAATTAATTGTTAAATTAGATGTCATCCATGATACACTGGGTATAATATTCTATTTAATTGTTAACTTAGACGTGATAAGTAAAACATAGTTGAAAACATCCCACTTAATTTTTAAGTAACGTGTCATCCCTAATACACAGGGTGTAATATTTTGGTTAATTGTTATGAGCTATCATCCCGAAAACTATGTTTAAGCATTCCTGATAATGGTTAAATTAGACTGCATCTTTAATGCTTAGGGTAGAATATTGCGTTTAATTGTTAAATTGACATCATCCCGAATACAATGAAATTCGTGCCCTGATCCAACTGGATCTCAGCAGGCAGCCCGTGTGGGTAAAGTATTGGGTTAGCCCCTCCACCCCTACCCCTACCTTGCAGAGATAGTTCGTGTGTGGAATGGCCTCTCCAGATCCATAATGGTGAGAAGATACTGGTAGACCCCTTTCGTTTTCAGCAGCTGTTGCACACAATCCACCAGCACTCTGCTAAAGGATTCCCCAAAGGCTGGTGTGGGAATTAGGGGTGCAGTTTTTCTTGCCGGTTGGGGATTCCCCACAATCTGGCACATGTGACCAGTTTTGCAGAACTCCACCACATCTTTGTCAAAATGGCTAGTCAAAATGTTGTCTTATGCAGGCTTGACATTGGATCAGCTTGCTGAGCCTCAACCAAGGAAAACCTGTTTAACACATTCTTTTTGTCTTCCAAATTCCCAAAGAAGGTTTAAGATAACTGGAGAGCATGGTAATCCGTCTGCATTGTCAGTTCAGCCTCCTCTGACGGAGCTTGTTTGGCCATGGAGCAGCATACCACAAAGGCAGGAAAAATGCCAGGGCCCTTCTCCTGTAACTGCTCTGTCTGCCTGATCTATTTCATTCTCTCTAAAAGCACTGGGGAAGCTACCACCTTCACCCCCACCAGATCATTACCCAGGATCCTGTCCACAGGTAAACTAGGGACAATCCCCATGGTTACCAGTCCTGAAACAAAGCTGCACTCCAGGTATATCCAACATAGAGGCGTGAGCATTTACCTTCCCCGATACTGTTTACCAATACCTGAGCGTTCGATGCCCTCTATGGGGGAAAGTTCATGCATTTTCCCGGCAGGAGGGAATGGATGGCCCCTGTAACCCAAGTATGGCTTTGGGATTACTTGCCTCATTCGAGGGGTATGTGGTCACTTTTCCTTAGAGTACAAAATCCTGCTATCTCGCAGGGATTTTGTTAAATTTTCCAACACTCTCAGTGGTGGGCATATTGGGTCTTACTGCCACAGTTAAAGTCACAGCCTGGTCTTCTTTGCTTCCCATCAGGGCCCCTTTTCCTGCAAAGGTCTGGTGTACCCTGATTAATCCTACAGCTTTTCACTGTAACGTCCAGCAGTCAGCGCGGAGGTGATGTGCCTTGTTACAGTGGAAACACATAGGCTTGTGGGCGTCACTCATGTTCTCAGCATTGTCAGTTCTGGCCTGAGGAGGACCCCCTGTGTTTCCAGCTCTCCCTTCTTGCTCATGGCTGTTTTATTTTATTCATTCGTGGCATGCGGGCGACGCTGGATAGGCCAGCATTTATTACCCATCCCTAATTGCCCTTCAGAAGGTGGTGGTGAGCTGCCTTCTTGAACCACGGCAGTCCATGTGGGGTAGGTACCCACAGTGCTGTTAGGAAGGGAGTTCCAGGATTTTGACCCAGCGACAGTGAAGGAACGGCGATATAGTTCCAAGTCAGTTTGGTGTGTGACTTGGAGAGGAACTTGCAGGTGGTAATATTCCCATGCATTTGCTGCCCTTGTCCTTCCAGATGGTGTAATTCGCCGGTTGGAAGGTGCTCTTTAAGGAGCCTTGGTGAGTTGTTGCAATGCATCTTATAGATGGTACACACTGCTGCTACTGTGCGTCGGTGGTGGAGGGAGTGAATGTTAGGGGATGGTGTGCCAATCAAGTGCGCTGCTTTGTCCTGGATTGTGTCGAGCTTCTTGAGTGTTGTTGAAGCTGGGCACATCCAGGCAAGTGGAGAGTTTTCCATCACACTC
Source organism: Heterodontus francisci (assembly GCF_036365525.1). Taxonomy (NCBI): domain Eukaryota; kingdom Metazoa; phylum Chordata; class Chondrichthyes; order Heterodontiformes; family Heterodontidae; genus Heterodontus; species Heterodontus francisci. The sequence goes on from NW_027141931.1 coordinate 1,482,852, forward strand.
CTGACATGTGCCTTGTAGATGGTGAACAGGATTTGGGGAATCAGGAGCTGAGTTACTCGCCACAGGATTCCTAGCCTCTGACCTGCTCTTGTAGCCACGGTATTGAGATGGGTACTGCAGTTCAGTTTCTGGTCAATGGTAGCCCCTATGATGTTGATAGTGGGGGATTCAGCGATGGTAATGTCATTGAATGTCAAGGGGAGATAGTTAGATTCTCTGTTGTTGGAGATGATCATTGCCTGGCACCTGTGTGGTGCGAATGTTACTTGCCACTTGCCAAGCCAAGCCTGGATATTGTCCATGTCATGCTGCATTTCTACACAGACTGCTTCAGTATCTGAGGAGTCACGAATGGGGCTGAACATTGTGCAATCATCAGCAAACATCCCCACTTCTGTCCTCATGATTGAAGGAAGGTCACTGATGAAGCAGCTGAAGCTGGTTGAGCTTAGGACATTACCCTGAGGAACTCCTGCAGTGATGTCCTGGAGCTCGGATGATAGACCTCCAACAACCACAACTATCTTCCTTTGTACTAGGTATGACTCAAGCCAGCAGAGGGTTTTCCCCTGATTCCCATTGACCTCAGTTTGGTGAAGACAGAACCAAATTCTGTACTGAATTGGTCTGCCATTTCTTTGTTCCCCATTACTTCCAAACAGTGTCACTTAAAAGGCTTGTCAGTAAAGATAAAGCCCTTGGAATAAAAGGGACAAAGTTGTCTGCATGACCGGAAGCAGAGAGAGGGGGTGAAAGGTTGTTTTTAGAACTGGAGAATGTTTCTCCCCAAGGGTCGTTACTAGGTCTCCTACTTTTCATGGTATCTATTCGCCACTTGGACTTGAGTGCAAATGGCAAAATTTCAAACTTTACACTTGGCACAAAAGTTGGAAGTGTATTTCACAGTGAGGATGATAGTGTTGACTTCAAGTGGAGATGGACAGGTTTGTGGAATGGACGAACACATGGCAGATCAAATTTAACAGAAGCGCAAATTGATACATTTTCATAGGACGGAGAGGAGAGGTAATGGAAAATAAAGGGTGTAATTTTAATGGGGGTGCAGAAACAGAGTTGATGCATGTGAATAATTCTATGGCAGGACATGTAGATAAGATTGTTAAAAATTACATGCTGTGTGACTGTTACAAAGGCAAACTATCCCTCCTTGTCCTTCACAAACTTACTGCAGCCTGTTACAATGTTGGTGACACCATCATTTTCCCACACCTCTCTACTTTCGTCCAGCTGGAAGGAATTGCTGTTACCTTTTTATTATTGCATGGAATGTGGACATCGCTGGCAAGGCCAACATTCATTGTCCATCTCTAATTGGCCTTGAGAAGGTGGTGGTCAGCTGCCTTCCTGATCCGCTGCAGTCCATCTGATGCGCGTACACCCACAGTTCTGTTAGGAACTGAGTTCCAGGATTTTGACCCAGCGATAGTGAAGGAACGGCAATATAGTTCCAAGTCAGGATGGTATGTGACTTGTAGGGGAACTTGCAGGTGGTGATGTTCCCATGCATTGTTGCCCTTGTCCTTCTAGGTGGTAGAGGTCGCGGGTTTGGACGGTGCTGTCCAAGGAACTTTGGTGTGTTGCTGCAGTGCATCTTGTAGATGGTGTACACTGCTGCCCCTGTGTGCTGGTGGTGGAAGATGTGAATGACACCCCAATCAAAGCACTCAAGCAGGCTGCTTTGTCCTGAATGGTGTTGAACTCCTGGAGTGTTCTTGGAGCTGCACTCATCCAGGCAAGGAGCATATAGCATCATATTCCTGACTTTTGCCTTAAAAAGTGTGCACAGTCTTTGGGGAGTCACTCACCGCAGGATTCCTAGCCTCTGACCTGCTCTTGTAGCTGCAATTCAGATTCTGTACAATGGTAACCCCTAGGATGTTGATAGTGGGGTATTCAGCGATGGTAATCCCATTGACTGTCAAGGGGAGACGGTTAGATTCTCTCTTATTAGAAATTATCATTGACTGCCACTTTTGTGGCATGAATGTTACTTGTCACTTATCAGCTCAAGCCTGAATGTTGTCTAGGTCTTGCTGCATATGTCTGTCTTCAGTATATGAGCAGTCGCGAATCATGCTGAACATTGTGCAATCATCAGCGAACATCCCCACTTCTGACCTTATGATTGAAGGAAGGTCATTGATGAAGCAGCTGAAGATGGTTGGGCCTAGGAAACTACCCTCAGGAACTCATGTAGTGATGTCCTGGAGCTGAGATAATTGACCTCCAACAACCATAACCACTTTCCCGTGCTCTAGGTATGCCTTCAACCGGCAGAGAGTTTTCACTCTGATTCCCATTGACTTCTATTTGGTGAGGTTCCATTCCTATCTAAAATAACAGAAAGTGCTGTATCTACTCAGCTTGTCTGGCAGCATCTGTGGAGAAAGAAGCAAAGTTAACGTTTCATGTTGATGAACTATCATCAGAACCGACAATGAGAAATGTGAACGGTTTTGAAAAAGTGAAAGGTGGGGAAGCGCAACAAAAGGGAAGGTCTGTGATAGGGCAGAGGGTGGGAGATTAAATGACAAAGAACAAGGCAAAGCAAGAAAAATAAGAAATGCTGGAACCACTCAACAGGTCTGGCAACATCTGTGGAAAGAGAAGCAGAGTTAACCTTTCGGGTCAATGACCCTTCTTCGGAATAGAGAGGTAACATTTGTTGTAAGAGACAAATCCTTTGTCCAGAGGGAGTGTTAATGGCTGAATAATGAAATGCTCTGTCAGAAAGCAAAAGCATGACAAAAAGTTTAAGACCAGGTGATGGTGTGAAATTGTTGAACTCAGTGTTGAGTCCAGAGGCTCTAAAGTGTCTCATTGGAAGATGAGGCGCTGTTTCTCAAGCTTGGCTTGAGCTTCACTGGAACACTGCAGCAGGTCGAGGTCAGAAATGTTGGAGTGGGAGCAGGGCAGTGAACTAAAATGGCAAGTGACCAGAAGATCAGTGTCATGCTTGTGGACTGAGTGGACAGGTTCCACAAAGCGGTCACTCAATCTGTATTTGGTCTTCCCAATGTTTTTTTTAATTATTATTCGCTCATGGGATCTGTATGTCGATGGCTAGGACAGCATTTATTACCCACCCCTAATGGAGAGGAGAACGCATTGTGAGCAGCAAATACAGTATACTAAATTGAAAAAAGTACAAATAAATCGCTGCTTCACCTGAAAGGAGTGTTTGGGGCCTTGTATAGTGAGCAGAGATGCGGTGAAATGGCAGGGATTATACATTCTGTGATTGCATGAGAAGGTGTCCTGGGAAGGGGAAAAGGTATCATGTGTGATGGAGGAGTGGACCAGGGTGTCACGGAGGGAACAATCCCTTCGGAATGCTGACAGGGTAGGGGAGGGGAAGGTGCATTTGGTAGTGGAATCACGCTGGAGGTGGCAGAAATAGATGTGCTGGTAATATGGGCGGAGCAATGGCAAATGGAATTTAATGCTGAGTAGTTCGAGGTGATGCATTTTGGGAGGACTAACAAGGCAAGGGAATATACAATGGATGGTATGAACCAGGAGGTACAGATGGTCAGAGGGACCTTGGTGTACTTGTGCATAGATTACTGAAGGCAGCAGCACATGTAGATAAGGTGGTTAGGATGGCACATGGGATACCTGCCCTTATTAGCTGAGGCATCGAATATAAGAGCTGGGAGGTTATGATGGAGCTGTATAAAATGCTAGTTAGGCCAAAGCTGGAGCACTTTGTAAAATTCTGATCACCACACTACAGGAAGGATGTGATTACACTGGAGAAGTTGCAGAAAAGATTCACCAGGATGTTGCCTGGACTGGAGCATTTCAGCAGTGAATAGAGACTTGATAGGCTAGGGTTTTTTTCCTTAGAGCAGAGAAGGCTGAGGGGGGACCTGATTGAGGTGCACAAAATTGTGAGGGGCATAGATAGGCTAGATAGGAATAAACGTTTTCCCTTAGTGGAAGTGTTGATAACCAGAGGGTATAGATTTAAGGTAAGGGCATGAAGTTTAGAGTGGATTTGAGGGAAACAAATTCACCCAGAGGGTGGTTGGAATCTGGACCACACTGCCTGAAGGGGTGGTAGAGGCAGGAAGCCTCACAACATTTAAGAAGTATTTATATGAGCACTTGAAACACCATAGCATACAAGGCTACATGCCAAGTGCAGGAAAATGGGATTCGAATAGATAGGTGCTTGATGGCCAGCACGACTACGATGGGCCGAGGGGTCTGTTTCTGTGCTGTATAACTTTGACTATATGAAGTGAGTGGAGTTGAAAGAGAAGTTGCTCAATTCGAGAAGGCGTTCAGCCAGGTGGAGGAGGGTGGAGGTGGCTGGGAACTGGATGGGCCTCTGTTCAAGGAAGAAGCAGAGAGCCCTAAGACCGTCCTGGACGGGATGGGAGGTGCAGAGAGATTGGACGTCCATAATTAAGAGGAGGAGGTTAGGGCCAAGAAACTGGAAATTGTCAAAATGACGTAGTGCGTCCGAAGATCACGGATGTATGTGGACAGAGCCTGGACGAAGGGAGATAAAATCGAGTCAAGGTGGGAAGAAATAAGCTCAGTGGGGCAGCAACAGGCCAAAACAATGGGTCTGCTGGGATAGTCCTATTTGTGTATTTTAGGAAGGAGGTAGAAGCGGGTTGTCCGGGGTTGCGGGACTATGAGGTTGGAAGCTGTAGAGGGAAGATCTCCAGAGGAGATGAGGTCCGTTGAAGTCCTGTGGACAGTAGCTTCATGTTCGGTGGTTGGTTCATGGTCCAGGGGGAGGTAGGAAGGAGTGTCTGAGAGTTGGCGCTGAGCCTCTGCAAGATAGTGATCGGTATGCCAGGCAACAACAGCACCACCCTTGTCTGCAGGTTTGATCACATTGTCTGGATTAGAGCTGAGAGAACGGAGTGCAGCAAGTTCATAGGGGGACAGGTTAGAGTGAGTGAGGGGGCAGAGAAATTGAGATGGCCAATGTCTCACCGACATTTCTCAACAAAAAGATCAAAAGTGGGTGAGAGGCCAGAGGGAGGGGTCCAGGTGGAGGGAGAATACTTGAGTTGGGTGAGTGGGTGCACGAGTCGAGGTGGGGGGAGGACTCCTGGTCAAAGAAGTTAGGCCGGAGGCAATGACGTTGGAAAAGAGCTCAACGTCATACCGTGCGTGAAATTAATTGAGGTGGGAGTGTAAGGGGATAAAACTGAGTCTTTTGCTAGGCACAGATCATTCAGTGACAGAGAGGGGAAGGTGCTACTGTTTAAAAATAAGAGGTCGCCCATTTAAGACAGAGATCATGAGAAATGTTTTCCTCTCAGAGGTTCGAGTCTTTGAAATTCTCTTCCTCAAAAGGCAATGGAAGCAAAATCTTTGAATATTTTTAATGCAGAGCTGGATAGATTCTTGATAAGCAAAGGGGTGAAAGGTTATCGGGTAAAGGTGGAAATGTGACGTAATCAGTTCAGCCAGGAACTTATTGAATGGCGGAGCAAGCTCGAAGGGCCGAGTGGCCTACTCCTGCTCCGACTTCGTATGTTCATATGAACATATGTAAATATATGTTGTTGTTATTGATGGCTTCGGAATAGCATTGTCTACTTCTCCACAGCCTGAAAATCAATCTATTTTCTGAGCCTTAGCCAACTGGATGTTCACACAACCACTGCCACTTTGATCATTGGGTTCAGTGTTCCGAAGAAGTCTATTAAATGGCACTTGATCAAACGCCTTTTATAACTTTATATACATAACGCCAGTTGTGCCAACTTCATCAATCCCCTCTATTACTCAATCAAATAAATCCTTCAAGTTTATTTGATACAATTTGCCTTTAACATGTTCATGGCAGTTGACATTTATATACCTTTGTTTTTCAAAACAGCAGGTATCTTTGTCCAGGTTGAAATTTCCCTACCAGGGACGTTAAACTGTCTGGTCGGTAAATACAGGGCTTAGTCCATATCTCTTTTCTTTTCAAAAAAGGTGTAACATTTACAACCGTCCAGTCTCCTGTCATCACTCCAATATCCAAGGAGGTTGGAAGATTTTGGCCAGTGCCTCTGCTATTTCTACCTTTCCTTCCCTCAGCAACCCTCATACATCCCATCCAGACTGCATAAATGTTCTGCTTTATTGTGGTACAAAAAGTGCTGGATTGTGCGGCACAGTGGCACAGTGGTTAGCACTGCAGCCTCACAGCTCTAGCGACCCGGGTTCAATTCTGGGTACTGCCTGCGTGGAGATTGCAAGTTCTCCCTGTGTCTGCGTGGATTTTCTCTGGGTGCTCCTGTTTCCTCCCACAAGCCAAAAGACTTGCAGGTTGGTAGGTAAATTGGCCATTATAAATTGCCCCTAGTATAGGTAGGTGGTAGTGAAATATTGGGACAGGTGGGGATGTGATAGGAATATGGGATTAGTGCAGGATTAGTATAAATGGGTGGTTAATGGTCGGCACAGACTCGATAGGCCGAAGGGCCTGTTTCAGTGCTGATCTCTAAACTAAACTAAACATATGCCAGCAGACTTTAGCCCTTTAATATGAAAGTGGTTAACTGAACCTGTTTGTTCAGTGACTGTAATTAATGTCAGTCTCCATGGACTCTATTTGTGTCACTGGAGGATTTCCGTCTTCTTTGAATGCAGGACTCCTTTTAATGTATCCTTCCATAGTGTCAGCGGGAGCATCACCCCGGCACCAATAGGGATCAGCGGCTCCAGAGAGATGGAGAGGATAGATCAGAATCTCAGAATAGATTGGAATGTTACAACAATGGACAGGAGTTTATCCTATTGGTTTTATTAACTTACTGTGAATGTTGGATAACATTAGCACATCGGATCCATTGGGCAATAATGCTGATTCAACACATTTATTATCCCATCCCCGCTATTGTTGATGTCCCTGGTAAATCTCTCTATTAATTCTAGAAACCATGATTAACTGTTTTACTATTCTTAACAACGAACAACTTTAAAATATCGTCCTCCGTGTGAGCCTATTTGCTGCATAAATTCTGGTCTGTGGCTTTGCCAAATCTACTATTCCAATGCTGTCCTGGTGCCCTCCCTTTTACAAATCTGCATAAACCACAGTCTATCCAAATCTCTGCTGTCTATATCCTAATTCACACTAAATATCATTCACACAACATCCCTGTGCTCATTGACCTACATTGGATTCTGTAGGATAGTATACAAAAATAAATAAATGGGGTGTGTAAGAAAGGTACCACAATAATTATAGGTGAATTTAATCTGCATGTTGATTGGGCAAATCAAATTGGCGAAGATAGCCTAGAAATTTAGCACATTGAGTGTATTCAGGACAGTTCCTGAGAGCAGCACGTTCTGGAGCTAACCAGAGAGCAGGGTATTCTAGAACTGGAAATGTGCAATGAGACAGGATTAATCAAGAACCTCCTGGTAAAGGAGTCTCTCGGCGACAATTATCATAACATGATAACATTTCAATGTTCAGATTGAAGGGGAAACTGTAGGTCTAAGACTTGTTGTTTTAAAACCTAAATAAAGGTAATTATAAGGGTATGAAGGCTTAGCTGGCAAAAGTGAACTGGGAAACAAGGTTAAAAGTTACTGCAGTAGAGATTCAGTGGCAGACTTTTAAGGATATACTTACTCCCTCTCAGCACAGATTTATCTCAGTAAGAAATAAAGACTTTTGCAGAAGGTTGTATCATACGTGGCGAAATAATGAATATTAAATTGAAAGAAACGCTACAAATCTGCAAAGATTGTTGGTGGGTGAGAAGATTCGACCGATTTTAAGAACCAGCAATGAATGACAAAAAGGAGGGCAAAGGTCGAGTGTGGGAGAATGCTAGCTGGTAATATAAAAACAGAGAATAAGAGCTTCTACGAGTATTTAAATAGGGAACTGGGAACTAAAATTAGTGTTAGTCCTCTGGAGAGTGAGTTTGGGGAATTAATAATGAGAAACAAGGACATGGCAGAGGTGTTGAACAGGTATTTCACATGCATATCTTGGTGCAAAGATGGGTGGCAGGTCAAGATTGGACAGAATATAAAAAAGCAGCAAAGAACAACTAGAGATTAATAAGAAAGGAAACATTAGAGTACGAGGAAAAGCTGGCTAGAAATATAAAGACAGATAGGAAGAGTTTCGATAGACATTTAAATAAAGAAAAGAGTTAATAAAGTGATCATTGGCCTTATAGAAAGTGAGCCTGCGGAATTAATAATGGAAAATAAGGAGATGGCAGATGAATTGAGCAAATATTTTCCATTGGTCTTCACTATTGAGGATACAGGTAACATCCCAGTATTAGCTGTAATTCAGGAAATGAAAGGGAGGGAGGAACCCAAGAAAATTGTAATTACCAGGAAAGTGGTACTGAGCAAATTGTTGGAGCTGTGGGATGACAAGTCCCCGGATCATGATGACTGGTTAGTGAGATAGTTGATGCGGTAGTTTTGATTTTCCAAAATTCCCTAGATTCAGGGAAGGTTCCATTAGATTGGAAAATAACCAACTCCTTTATTCAAAAAGGGAGGAAGACAGAAAGCAGGAAACTATAGGCCAGTTAGCTCAACATCTCTCTTAGGGACAACGTTAGAAGCTGTTATTAAAGACGTAATCGAGCTTTCAGAAAAAGGCAAGGTAATCAGGCAGAATCAACATGGTTTTGTAAAAGGGGAATCATGTTTAACCAATTTATTGGAGTTCCTTTAAGACGTAACGTGCTGTGGATAACGGGGAACTGGTGGATGTACTGTACTTAGATTTCCAGAAGGAATTTGATAAGGTGCCCCACCAAACGTTATTGTAGAAAATAAAACCTCATGGTGTAGGGAGTAACATATTGTCATGGATTGGATAGCTAACAGGAAACAGACAGTAAGCAAAAATGGGTCATTTTCTGGTTGATAAGATGTAATGAGTGGTGTGCCTTGGTGATCAGCGCTGGGGACTCCACTTTTTACAATTTATATAAATGCCTTGCATGAAGTGACTGAAGGTATGGTTGCTAAATTTGCTGATGAAACAAAGATAGGTCGGAAAGTAAGTTGTGAAGAGGACATAAGGAGGCTACAAAGGGATATAGATAGGTTATGTGAGTTGGCAAAGATCTGGAATCGTGAAATTGCCCATTTTGGCAGGAAGAATAAAAAAGAAGTGCATTATTGCAGAGCTCTGAAATGCAGAGGGATCTGGGTGTCCCAGTGCATGAATCAAAAAAGGTTCGTATGCAGGTACAGCACATAATTAGGAAAGCGAATAAAATGTTATCATTTATTGCAAGGGAATTGCATACAAAAGTAGGGAGGTCTTGCAACAGTTATACAGGAAATTGGTGAGACCACATCTGGAGCATTGTCTATTGTATTGATCTCCTTATTTAAGGAAGGATGCAAATGCGTTGGAAGCAGTCCAGGGAATGTTTACGAGACTAATACCTGGAATGGGCAGGTTGTCAAATGAGGAAAGGATGGGCAGTCTAGGCTTGTATCTGCTGGAGTTTAGAAGAGTAAGAGGCGACTTGATTCACGCATAAAAGATCCTGAGGTGTCGTGACAGAGTGGATGTGGAAAGGATGTTTCTTCTTGTGGGAGAATCAAGAACTCGGGGTCACTGTTTAAAAATAAGGGGTCGCCTTTAAGACAGAGATGAGGAGTTTTTCTCTCTCAGAGGGGCGTGATTCTTTGGAACACTTTGCCTCAAAAGGCGGTGGCAGAAGAGTCTTTGAATATTTTAAAATCAGAAGTAGATAGATTCTTGATAAACAAGGAGGTGGAAGGTTAGTGGGAATAGCTGGGAGCGTGGAGTCGAGGTTGCAATCAGATCAGCTATGATCTTATTGAATGGTATAGCAGGCTCGAGGACCCGAGTGGCCGGCTCCAGCTCCTACCTTGTATATTTGTCTGTCCCTTCCTGTCCAGTCCCCAGGACCAGATAGCCTGCATCCTAGTGCCCTAAGGTAAGTATGGTGGATACATGGGAAGGAAAGTACGTGGTGAAGACGAGGTAAGGAGTTTACAAAGGGATACAAATAGGTTAACTGAGTTGGGCAAAACTTTGACAGACGGAGTATAATGTGATAAAATGTGAACTTGTCCACTTTGGCAGGAAGAATAAAAAAACAGCATACTATTTAAATGTAGAGAGATTGAACAACTCGGTGGTACAGAGGGATCTGAGTGTCCTGGTACATGAATCAGAAAGAATTAGCATTCAGGGACAGCAAGTGATTAGGAAGTAAAATGGAATGTTGCAAAGCGAATTGAGTATGAAAGTGGAGAAACAAAAACAAGAAATGCTGGATTCACTCAGCAGGTCTGGCAGCATCTGTGGAAAGAGAAGCAGAGTTAACGTTTCGGGTCAGTGACCCTTCTTCGGTTCCGAAGAAGGGTCACTGACCCGAAACGTTAACTCTGCTTCTCTTTCCACAGATGCTGCCAGACCTGCTGAGTGAATCCAGCATTTCTTGTTTTTGTTTCAGATTTCCAGCATCCGCAGTATTTTGCTTTTATGAAAGTGGAGAAGTTGTACTGCAGCGGTGCAGGTGTTGGTGAGACCACATCTGGAGTATTGTGTACAGTTTTAGTCTCCTTATTTGATAAAAATGATATAATTGCATAAGAATCAGGTCAGCGAAGATTAACTTTACGTGAATGAATGTCGTATTTATGAGAAAGGTTGAACAGGTTGGATGTTAGAAGAATGAGAAGTATCTTATTGAAACATAGCAGCCCCTGAGGGATCTTGATAGAGTGGATACTGGGCGGATGTTTCCTATTGTGGGGGAGACTAGAACAAAGGGATAAAGTTAAGAATAAGAGACCAGCCACAATCAGCCCTAATCTTAGCGAATGGCGGAACAGGCTCAATGGCCGAATGGCCTACTCCTCAGCACTATGTTCCTATGTTCAGAAATACCTCAGTTTTTATATTCTCACTCATGTGATCAAATCTCTGTATATCTGCATCCCTCTGATTATCCCAATCACCTATTCTTTTTCCAATATTCCTGAAACGTGTCCATTGTAAGTCTTTTTCTACTTCCCTTTTTGAAGTGCGCTTCTATCCCGCTGTTTCTCTCCCTGATCACACATTTCATCTCTCCAGCGCGACTGGTACTAATGGAAGTTTGGATCCATAAAATGGTGTGAGATGCAATCTTGTGCAGTAAGTCCAGGCTGGCCGGGGTAAGAGCGTAGGTGTGAATTGTGTGTGTCTGTAGTGTGAGGCGGGGTCTGAATATGATGTCACTGTACCATTCCAGCAGCTTTGATATACGTCTTTGAACCTTGGTTTGTGCATGTCCACTGACTTTCTGTTTTAGTCAGTCTCAGCTGAACATACATTCAGTAGCACAAGCAACCCCTTGTAGTGTTATTTAAAAGGACCAGGCATCCAACTTGCAGGTGAGGGGTTTATGACTTACTTGTGCTATTGTAAAATTAGGGGAGGTGCTGTGGATGCTTTTCTGGAGGTTGTGTTGTGAGTTGCCACAGATATTCAGGGAGGACAGAGGATTTGGTAATCCAACTCTGGACGAGGTATGGTTCTGTAGTTACAGTGTCTCTGGGTCTGTAACAGGACCAACAAATGGAGCAGAGGCTGCAGAGAGGAGAAGCTGTATAGAGGGGGAGGAGGAGGGGGCTCTGCCCTAACCACCCCGTGTTTTCCAAGCGCAAAAAGAGCAGTGGCCCTAATACCGAGCCCTGGGGAACAGCACTGTATGCCCCCATCGAGTCTGAACAACAACCTTTCACCACTTCTCTCTGTTTACATTTCCTTAGCCATTTTTATGTCCACACTGTCACTGTCCCTTTAATACATAGGGCTCAGTTTTCCGAACCTGTCTATTGAATGTCACTTGATCAAACACCTTCTGAAAGTCCATCTATATGACTTCAATCACACCACCCTCATCACTCCTTTCCATTGTTTTATCAAAGAACTCCATCAAGTTTACCTCACCACCACCTCTCTCCACTGCTCCCCTGTTGTTAAATTATCAGACTGCTTATCCGACATCCAGTACTGGATGAGCAGAAATTTCCTCCAATTAAATATTGGGAAGACTGAAGCCATTGGGCTGGAATTTGTTGAGTTCCGACATTAGGCTGCATGGCGGGGATGCAGAAGATCGGAGCGGCAGTGGCCCACCATGGAGCCCAACGACCGAATTACTGAGCCTCATCTTCCCGTCACGGAGCCAGACGTCGGGATTGCTGGGCCTGGTCTTCCCGTCATTGAGCCAGACGTCGGGATTGCTGGGCCTGATCCTCCCTTCATGGAGCCCGACATTGGGATGGCTCGGCCGAATCTTGCTTGCGGCACCGAGGTTCGATGGCGCCTTTAAATATTTCAATAAACTCTATGCATATATTTCAGTCCAATTGCCTATGTACTCACCAGGTGCCCAGGATCTTCTGTGCAGCGGACAGCACTCTCACCTTCACTTTCCCCTCCAGGGAAAGCTCATGCCACTGGGGTGGGGAAGGGTAGTAAGTCAGAATATTAGTGTAGTGGGGTGATGGACGGGGTCAATGCTCCACTAATAGTGTACGGGGTGAAAGGGCGAACTCTACATTTTGGGCAGTTGTTGATGGGGGAACTCGGCAGGTTAAGCGTTTTGGGGTAAAAGGCAACAATGCAATGTTCGTGTTTTGGGGCAAAGGGGCAACATTTTATTTGCAGTGTAATGGGGGTGTACAAGGTTAAACTTTGCTGTTTTTGTAGCAGGTCTGGCAGCCCTTTTAAAATGGTCCCAGTATCTGTGCAGAGGCAGCTGACAACATTGGCATCACTGAGGCTGTCTCTGCCATGTGATTGGAGGTGGGTCAGTATTAAAATGAGCCACCGTACCCAACATCACAGCAGCACGGCAGCACGTGGACAGCACTTGCGTGTCGCTAATTGTTTGCACGCCACGAGGGAGAATAAAGTTCACTCCATTGTTTGTGCTTCCCGCTCCAAGCTCTGCTACCTAGCTATCAATTCTGTATCTCTCCCTAGCAACAGTCTATGATTACTGTAGTCTGTTCACAACACTGATGTCACATTTGACCACAAATTGAGCTTCTCACCTCTTAATCCTGCCATAACTCCGACCGCCTACTTTCACCTCTGGAACATCACCCGACTTCAGTCCGGCTTCTGCTCATCTGCTGCTGAAACCCTCATTCAAGAAAGGAGACACAGCTATACCTGGTACTTGAGACTGAAGTGGGCCAAGTGAATCATGCACCAGTAGGAGACCATTTAGGGGATAGGGATCATTGTATCGTAAGGTTTTGGCTGACTATGGAAAAGGACAAAGAGCAATCCAGAGTAAGAATAATTAACTGGTGGAAAGCCAAATTCAGTGGGGTAAGAATGGAAATGCGGCGAATAAATTGGAGTCCAAAGCTGGCTGGAAAACTGGTAGATGAGGAATGGGCGAGCTTCAAATAAGAGATAGTCTGGACACAGTCAAGGTATATTCCCTCAAAGGAGAAAAGTAGAGCAAACAAATCCAGAGTTCCCTGGATGTCAAAAGAGGTAGAAATTAAGATAAAGAAGAAAAAGTGTGCTTATTACAGATGCCAGCTAGAAAATACTATTGAGAATCAGGCTGAATATAGAAGGACCAGGGGGAAGTGAAAAAGCAAACAAAGGAAGCAAAGCGAGAAAATGAAAAGAAAATGACAGCTAGCATTAAAGGAAATCCCAACGTTTTCTATAGACATGTAAATAGCAAAAGGGTGGTAAAAGGAGGAATAGGAATGATTAGAGACCGGAAAGGGAATTTATACATGGATGCAGAGAGCAGAACTGAGGTATTAAATAAATACTTTGCATCTGTCTTTACCAAAGAATAAGATAGAACCCAAGAAATGTGAAAAGAGGTGGTAAGTCAGACGCTGGAAGGGTTTAAAATTGATAAAGCGGAGGCATTATTTAGACTGTCTGTACTTTAAGTGAATAAAGCACCAGAACCAGATGAGATGCATCCAAGAATACTGAGGGAAGTGACAGTAGAAATCGTAGAGGCACTGGCCATAATGTTTCTGTCTTCGAAACACTCGGGGGTGTTGCCAGAGCACTGGAGAATTTCAAACGTCATACCCTTATAAAACAATGGTGTAACTATAAGCCCAGCAACTACAGACCAGTCAGTTTAACTTCAGTGGTTGGAAACCTCTCGAAAAAATAATGCTAGTGTGGGCGTGTCATGTATCCGTCGGCGTTAACTGAATTGGAATTGAAGGTCAAGTTTAATATATTTCAACCGTTCTTCTTTAAACCTAAGAAAGCCTGTTTCAGCTGGTTTCTTTGCCTTATAATTGAAAAGCAGTGAACAAGAATTCACCAAGAGGGAGCTGAAAACACGGTGTGTTTAACATTAAACCATTACATTAAGACAAGATGAAAGATGAAAGCTGAAAGGGAACCCGAGACCCCGTTCTCACCTGGTCGTAACAGTGCCACACTTTAGGGAAGACCTGGGGGCACTGGAGAGAGCACAGAAAAGATTCACGAGAATGGTTCCAGGGATGAGGAACTTCAGTTCTGAAGATAGATTGGAGAAGTTAGGACTGTTTCCCTTGCGGAAGACAAGGCTGAGAGGTGATTTGATAAAGGTATCAAAAATCATTAAGTGTCTGGACAGAGTAGATAGAGAGAAAATATTCCGACTCGTGAAAGGATCAGGAACGATGGGGCACAGGTTTAAAATATTTGGTAAGAGAAGCAAAGGCGACATGAGGAAAAACATTTTCAAGCAGCGAGTGGTTAAGGTCTGGAATGCATTGCCTGAGAATGTGGTGAAGGCAGGTTCAATTGAAGCATTCAAAAAGAAATTAGACTGTTATATGAAAAGGAAGAATGTGCAGGATTATGGGGAGAAGACGGGAAAATGGTACTAGGTGAATTGCTCTTTCGGAGAGTCGGTGCAGACATGATGGGCTGAATGGCCTCCTGTGCTGTAGCAATTCTGTAATTCTATGATTCATGCTTTCATCACCTCTAGACGTGACTATTCCAACTCACGACTGGCTGGTCTCCTACATTCTACTCTCTGTAAACTTGCGGACATCCAAAACTCTGCTGTCCATGTCATAACTCACACAAAGTCTCGTTCCGTGATCACTAACCTATGTTGGCTTCTGGTCAAGCAATATTTTGATTTTAAAATTCTCATCCTCGTTTTCAGTCCCTCCATGGCCTCACCCTCCCTATCTCTGTAATCTCCCCCAGCCTCACAATCCTCTGAGATATCTACAATCCTCTAATTCTGGCCTCTTGGACATCCCTGATTTTCGTCTCTCCACCACGAGCATCGGTACCTTCAGTTACCTAAGCCCCAGGTTGTGGAAGACCCTCGCTAAACCTCTCCACCTATCTTCCCTCCTTTTATAAACTCCTTAAAACCTATCTTTTGACCAAGCTTGTGGTCATCTGACGTAATATCCCCTGTTGTTTCTCAGTGTCATACTTTTTTCTACAATGCCCCTACGATAAATGGGCTGTATAAATATAAGTTGTTGTTGAAGTTTGCCAAGCATGATTTGCCATTAGCAGACCCCTACTGCTTGCTGCTTATTATCCCATGTTTTTCCAAGAAATTTATATTTTTGTCTGGGATGCAACCCCAAGAAATGTCCCCAGACTCAGACTGACTGGTCTTTAGTTACAGGGTTTGCTCTATCTCCCCTTTTTAAACAGGGTGTAACATTTACAACCCGCCAGTCCTCCGTCATCACTCCCAGGTCCAAGGAGGATTGGAAGATTCTGGCCAGTGCCTCTGCTATTTCCACCATTCCTTCCTCTAGCAACCCTCATGCATCCCATCCAGACTGGGTAAATGTTCTACTTTATTCTGGTACAAAAAGTGCTGGATTGAAAGTTGTTAACTGAACCTGTTTGCTCATGGACTGTAATTGATGGCAGTCTTCATGTATCCTAATTGTGTCACTGGAGAGTTTCCCTCTTCTATTAATAAGGGACTCCTTTCAATGTGTTATCCCATAGTGTCAGCAAGAACATCACCCGTGGCACTAACAGTGATCAGCAGCTCCAGCGAGAGGGAGAGGATAGATCAGAATCTGATAACAACAGATTGGAATATTACAACAACGGACAGGAGTTTCATCTGGGAGTTTGACTATCTTTCTGCAAATTATGATCGGCTATCATTAACATCTCGGATCAGGTACTTACTTTTGATTATTCAACACATTTACTATCCCATCCTAGCTATTGTTGGTGTTCCTGGTAAGTCTCTCGATCCGGCTATTAATTCTATAAAGCGTGTTTAACTGCATTACTGCTCTTGTTATTTATTCTCTCCTCCTTGCTGCTGTTATTACTCCTGATGAGTCTATAATACTGGCTACGGACTCTAAAAACTGTTGCTAACTGTATTACTGTACGTGTAATTTACTCTCATCATTGCTGCTGTTCGTGTACCTGGTACGTCCTTGTATAGAGCTGTGAGAGTGTATACCACTTTTTCTCCGAATTACTGTTCTTGTCATGTTAGTATTGAGTTCCCATCACGATCTCTGTTCCCTATCTACTGACTCCATCCCCCTCTCTGCCTAGTATCTTAGGCTGAACAAGACTGTTCACAATCTTGGTGATCCCTTTGACCCCGAGTTAGTTTGGGCCTCATATCCTCTCCAGTATCAATCCTATCTACTACCAGCTCTATAATATTGTCCTCTTTATCAATCCATCAGCTGCAGAAACACTAATCCTGCCATTGTAAAATCCAGGCTCGACGACCCTAATGTTACACTTGTCAGCCTCCCAGTTAGAATCTTCCATGGACAACAGCCCATGCAAAGCTCTGCTGCCTAACTCACATTAAATCCCACTTACCCATTTATACACATTGGCTCCTTAGTCTGGGAGCACCTCGTTTTTAAATGATCACATCTCCAATTTCTCTATGTATTTCCCACATTCCTACGTGTTACCCTTTAAGTATTTATCCAATTCCCTTTTTATAGTAAATTTCTGTCCCTCTGTCTCTCTCCCTGGCCCTGCTTTTGGGCTCAGTTGAACCTATGGTGCCAGAGCGACAAACCCAGAAACTATACAATGGTGTGGGAAATGCTGCCAGACACTTCCGGCATGTGCCTCATGGAGTTGCTTGTTGGGCCGGGCATCTGGCAGCTTTGACACAAATTTTAGTAACATGGTCTGTGCCTGTGCGATGACCGCCTGTGTTCAGCACTCTCAGCTAAACACGTATTTAACAGCACGAGGAACCACCCCTCACCCCACTAAACCCCTAAGATTACACAGTGAAGTGAATATATCAATTTCACCCTCATGTGCACTGACTGCCTGTGTTCAGCACTCTCAGCGAAACATATATTCAACAGCACGGGGAACATCCTCAATCCCCACCAAACCCCTAACATTACACAGTATGGTGAATACATCATATTCACCCTCAGCAAGGAGAAGCAGGATGAGACATCACGTGGCTTTGTCAGGATAGCTGGACTTCTGATGGTGTAGATGTCTCTGTGTGGTCCCCATGTCAACGGGGAGAGGTACAGGAACTGAAAGAACTCTCACTCCATTAATGTAGAGTTGGTGTGTTGTACATCATGTTGGTGAATGTCCACTATCCTGGTAGCAGCCAACATACCTTCATTACCTTCATTCTGAAGTAGTCGGTCATTTCTATTCCACGGAGAACCAGAATGTGCTGTCTGGGAGACTAGGTCGGTCCCCTCTATACACAACTCATGTTTATAAACCCCGGCACCAACCAACCAAAGCTTACTCTGCATCTGTACCTGTTTTTGTTCTTAGTGCCGTACCTGTCCTGGGAGTGTTTAATTCAACAATGCAGAGGGAGCTTTATTTTGTATCTACAGTTATTTTTCCCTTATCTAACCCAGTTTTATGTTTGTTTTTGTTTGTGGCCTTTAACCCGCAGGTCCCCATTATTGTGCTTCTGGGGGCCTTATTCTCCAGGCCCCCTTTTATTGTGCTTGAGTGGGGCTTTAATCCACATGCCCCCTTTTTATACTTAAAAACAAAATAACATTATTAAAAACAGGTAAACAAAACAAAACTCGAATTAAAATAGTATTGTCTGAATCGATGATGCACTCCAGTCCCTGTGCAGCCCACCGGTCGCAGAAGGCCTCATGCATACCAGCATAAACCGCATGCACCTTCTCCAGTGAACACTGGGCACGAATCTAACTGCAGAAGAGGGGCAGGAAATCAAGGGGCATGGACTCCTCAATGGCCCGCAGCCTGGACCTGTGAATTGCCACGCTGGCCGGGCCCAGCAGCAGACTGACGAGGGGACCCTCCTCTTGGTCCACGTCCGCTGCAGCAGGTGCGAAAAGATCAGGAGTGTGGGACTGAAGTGCAACCCAAACTTGAGGAGCAGTCCCTTCAAATATTCCAACAGGGTCTGCAACCTCGCACACTCCATATAAAGATGGAACACGGAATCATTCTGGCCTTAGAATTTGCAGGGGGCCTGGGAGTCAGTGAACCTGCTTAAAAGTCTATAACAGGTGACTGCCCTGTGCATGACCCTGCACACCAGGTCCCCGATGTAAATGGAGTGGACTCCCACGTGGAGAGACCTCCACTGGGGATTCCCCTCGCTGGCAGATGGCAACACGGACTGCCAGGTCTTCTCTGGGCGGCTGACGAGGGCGAGGAAGTGGAGAGTGTGCGGGAGCAGCCTGGACAGGAAATCCCTCCACGCCATTTGGAATGGGACGGAGGACATTTCCGAGAGGCGGTTCAGGTTCTGTGGGACGGGCTCCAGAGGAAAGTTTCGAGGCATGGGTTCAATGAACAACTCCAGATGAGCGCAGTTTATCTTGGCCGGGAGCACTCCACTCTACTGAGCCCCCTGAGCACCCGCAGAGGGACGTCCAGGGGCTTTGGCTACTCCACGGTCTGCCCCCAGAGCCAGCAGCCTGGACAGCCGAAGCGCTCTCCTGCACCAGTGAGGCAGTGTCTTGATTGGAGGTGACCGTGTTCCAAACGCTGAATAGATCCCGGTTAAACACAGGCAACTCCCTCAGAGAGGCACGGCTAACGTTCTCCACCGGCAGCTGCATGTCGTCTTGAAGACAGTGACAGTGGTGGAAAAAATACATTACCAGTACACACCACACATGATCTGGGAGGGCGCTCGATGTACAGGTAACTTGCAGGGCCCGAAGGCGGAGAGTCGTAGCCTGTATGCAGATGCACACCAGCGAGTGTTCGCCCTCCTCAGTTGGGAGACTCAGGACCGTGGCAGGGACCCAGTGTTTCCTCTTCATCCCAGAACAAATCGACAAACTTCTTCTTGGTGGCAAATACAGGGGTAGGGGCCAAAGCGACCAACCGGTACCACAGCATCGAAGCTACCAGTTGGTTTATGACCAGCACTCGGTCCCTGTAGAAAAGCATATAGAGCAGTCCTGTCCAGTGCCCCAGCCGAATGGTGACTTTCACCTCCAACTCCTGCCATTTTGCTGGCCAGGCTTCCTGAGCAGAGCTCTGGTGGACTCTCACATAGAGGAGGAGTGCGGTGATCTATACAAAAGGTGCTAAATCCTCTGGTAGGGAGTCCACCAGCCACTGACCCACCAGGAGTCTGGAACATTTCAGTCAATTGATCCTTGCAGAGGACCTGGCCGAAAAGGTCTGCGAGCAGTCCCACATCCTCTGGAAGTCAATGGGATCTATGACTGCGAGGAGCACGTATTCAGTGTAAGCCGAGTGGACGACTCCATAGTCGGCCCACTCGCTGCCATACCCATGAACCTCCTGCTAGCAGGCTTGGAATGACTCCACACAGATGGTGTACAATTGGCCGGCTATGGGACACCCCTGATGCACTCGCTTCTGAAAGCGAAGGGGCACCAGCAAGGACTTAACTTTGACCAAACACACTGTGGCTGCATATCAAAGTCGGACCCGGGCAAAAAAAAGCCGCCCAAGTCCGAATGCGCACAAAGGTATTCGTCATAGATCCTGTCCAACACCTTCTCCTGATCGAGGGAGAGACAGGCGACGGACAGAGCAGTCCTCTGGGAAAGATGGATCAGGTCCTGGACCAGGTGGATGTTGTCCTGCATGGACCGGCACAGGACTATGCAGGACTCGTCGGGATGGACCAGCATGTGAACCAGCACGGAGCCCAGGCGCGTAGACATAGCCCAGGCAAAGATCTTATAATCCGTGCTGAGGAGGGAGACTGGACTCCAGTTATTAAGCAAGCGGAGATCACCCCTCTTCAGGAGGATGATAACTGCCCTGCGGCACGAGAGGGGCTTCTCCCCGGTCGACATTCTATCCCCCAGGACTCTCGTAATTGTCCCCCAGGAGGTCCAGGAACGTCCTGAGTATTCCACAGTCTGCCAGTCCAGCCCATGGGATTTGCCCCTCGAGAGCTGGTGAAGGTCGCCGGTCAGCTCCGCCAATGTGAGCAGAGCCTCCAAACGTCCCACAAAGCTTTGTGTGCACCCTTGCTGGACGGATCCAGAGAGAACAATGCACTCTAATAGGTATGGGCTAGGAGGCTCATTCCCTCTGAATCCGTGATGAAACTACAGTCATCGGCCAGAAGTTCAATGAGCTGTGCTTGGACTCCCCGCCCCCCCCTCCAAATCTTCCTGGAAGAGGCCTGCATCACAGGGCCTGCGTTGCCTTCATGGAAGGGTTCCTTCTCTTTTGCCCACTTGGGCGTGGAGGCTCAGAGAACTCCGTGTCAGTAGAGGCCTCCGCCTCCACACCCTCATGTTTTTTACTTACCCTTGGCCTGAGTCTAGACCCTCAGGTGAGCTCCCCGGGATCGGGCCTTGGCTGAGCTCTGGCTCGGGTTGTGCCATGGTGTCCAGGGGATGAACCGCTTGATGTTTATTTTTCCTCCGTGTCTTCCTTCCACCCAGGCAGGCACCTACCTCCCTGTGGTGAAAACCACAGCCTCCGAAACTGACTGAGCACTGTCTGTTGGAGGTGTAGGGGGAATGGGAGGAGATGCTGTGGTGTCACCCTGGGCTGCCGAGGTGCATTTGGCGGCAGGAAGGTTGGGGCAGTTCTTACAAACGTGACCCAACCCCTTGCAGATATGGCATCGCACCCCGTCCGAAGTCCAGAAGACACGGTAGGCCAGACCCTGGAATTCCACACTGAAGTGGCCCAACAAAACCTCCTCCCACGCCAGCTGCATAAATTGCTGGCGGCGGAAGGAGCAGATATGCTGGAGGCTGTTTTCCCGAAGACCGAGTGGGACTGGAGTGATCCCTGACCTCGCCTCCCCCCAGATGCTGCAGCTGGGGGAAGAGGAGCGCACTGGGAATGAAGGCTGGGACGTTTGATGGCGTTATCTGTTGTGCAGTGGCCACCAGCGGTTCCACGGCTGGAAGGTTCCCTCCCCCACCACTGTGAGCCCCTTATTCAGGGTCAGGGACACCACCTGCTCGGTCTTCAGATGATCACAGCATTCCTGTAGATCTTTGAGACTGCCACAATGGCCGACATAAGCCTCTATTGACATATTGATGTGAGGATAGCTCTTTACCCCCATTTACTAGACGTAATTAATTGAAAGGGTGACGGGGTCACATGGGCGGCCACAGAGGGTGCCACCACCGGTGATGATGAGCATGCCATGGATTCAAGAGCCAAAACTACCCCGAGTTGTAGGCTTGCAAAATAAAAAAAAACAAACAAGAGCTTACACGAAATAACGTCTGAACAACAAGCAGGTTTGGGGAGAGACTGAGTGTATACCGGAAAGGGGAAAGACAGACTGCAAGCGATGACTTTGCTTTAAGGGTGGTACTCAGAGCACACCAAACAGTCCAGAGTAACACTCCTGGTCTTCTGGTCTTCCGGTCTTCTGGTTGTGCGAGGGATCTTTACCTGGGTCAGCCGAAGCTGCAATCCTTCAGTGCCCTCCGGGCTGACCTGCAGCAGGTCCTCCCACAAAGTTCTGCGCGTGTCCTCCCTGGACGCATCTGGAGAGCACATCGCACTGTGATAAATACGGACCAGGAAGCCCATTCCCTTCGGATCCGTGATGGAGGATCCCTCGTCGGGCAGCAGCTCGACGAGTTGCTTACGGACACCCCGCCATTTTTCCAGCTAGTAGAAGAAGGGTGAGGCACGGTCCAAATCTTCCAGGATCTGGATCCGCGACTTCACGTACACGCCTCGGGAACCTATTAGCTGCAGGTCCCTCAGCGCGCACTTCTTCTCCTTGTACAACTGCCACAGAGCCGGGTGCGCGACGGCATGACCGAGGCGGGACTCCAAATCGAGCACCTCCCTCTCTCGGTGCCCGATCTCGGCTTCCCGCCTCTTGGTCGACTCCTGCGCGTACTCCTGACAGACGACGCGAATGTGAGTCTTGCCCACAATCCACCATAGCCTCAGGGAGGGGAAGCCCCATTGCTCCCTTCTCCAGTCGGATCAGAATCGATGGAAAGAGTCCATCGCTCGTCCTCCAGCAGCTGGTTGTTAAAGCGCCAGTACGCGGAACCTGCCCGCGTGCAGAGCGGAATGAACTCCGCCCACACCCGCTGGTGGTCCGAGCACGGTACCAGCCGCATGGATGCCGCCGAAACGCGGGAGACGTACGCCTGCGAAAGGTAGAGGCGGTCGATTCGGGAACCTCCTACTCCAGACGTCCACGTGAAGGCGCAGGAGGCTGGATTTCGATTCTGCGAGACGTCCACCAAGTTGAGGCAGTTGATCAGTTCCCTCAACTTCTCCACCGACGCTTGGCCGTGCTGGGGACCGGAGCGATCCCCCACCTCGAGGGTGCAGTTAAAATCCCCCCCCCGCCCCCGAGGATGATGCACTCGCCGCTATCGATGGAGCTCAAGAGAGCTGACACAATTCAATGAAGCACGCATGCTTCGCCCGGGCCTGGGCGTGTACACGTTCACAGGGTGGAACGGCATGCTACCCAGGCGAACGGCGAGGTGGAGCAGGCGGCCCGGCACTAACTCCTTGACCCCCAAGATCTCTGGCTGAAAGGTCAGGGCGAACAAGATAGCCACCCCACTAGAAATAGGGGAGAGGTGACTCATGGAGACCCCACCCTGCCACTCCAGGAGCCAGGTGGCTTCGTCTCCCAGAACGGTGAGGGTTTCCTGCAGAAAGCTCACCCCGTATCTCCCTTCGCTGAGGACTTTGAGATTGTGAAATCTGCGGTGAGACCCCCGGCTGCCGTTGATGTTGAGGCTGGCTATGGTTACCTTCATGTCAAAGGTACTTAAAACCGTCACTAACACCTCACTGTGAGGAGGGAGTGGAAGTGCACCTAGGCCTTCCACTCCCCCAGCAACCCATTGAGGAGCACATAAAAACGGCGCCTTCAACCAGTTTCACATTCGTGCCCTTGCCCGCTTTCTTGACGGCGGCATGGACGAACTGGATGATCAGCGCCAGATTCGACTAAAGGCCGAGGGCCAGCTGAACTTCATTGCGGCAACCCCTGCAAGCCACAAGGAAATCCCAGAGTTCAGACGTGGGGATGAGAGGAGATTCGGTGGGAGGCATGAGGAACTCCACCACCTCATTGGCGATGGAATCAAGGTCATCCTCTGTGCCCACACCGAATCCCCATCCTCCTCATGGTCGTCACCGCCAGCGGCTGACACATCCACCAAACACTGTGAGGCAGACGCCCCGGCCGCGCCAACTGGTCCCACCTCCGTCATGATCCCACACCCAGGATCGATGGCAGAGGAGTCCTCGCTGGGTTCTACAGTGAAACTGGAGACTGTGGGCGCTAGCAGTTCAGGACCATCCTCCACCTCCTTCCCCTGGCCAATGGGTGGTACAGGGGAGACGGATTGTCCCGACTCCGGAAATCCAGCCACAGCGGAGAGTGGAGACGGAGAGAGGAGGCCACCTCCCGCTCCGCCAGCACCCACAGGCCCAGATGATGGGGCAGCAGTCTCGGTTATAACCGGGTAAGGTGTCTCCTAGTTGGTGGTAGACTCCGGCTGGGAGGGCCGACACTTTGGGGCCTCGCCCACCCCTCCACTCAGGGCACCCGACCCAGTGGAAGTCGCAGAATGGGCGGCCTCCCCAGGCTTCCCCAACACAAGCAGGGCCCAACTTACTCCTTCAGGAGGGGTCTCATGTACAGCCGCCTTGCCGTCCCCTCCATCCTGAGGAATAGGGAGCTCTTGCACAGCCATTGTTGCCTTGGTGGTGGCGGTAGGGGAACCCTGGGGACCCGAAACAGGAGACAGCTCCCCTCCAACAGATGGGTCCTGCATCTCAGGGCCCTGTGTTACATCTGTGGAGCGGTGCCTTCTCCTCTTTTTCCCAGTTGGGTGCTGAGGCTGTGAGACCTCCATGTCATCAGAGGCCTCCACTTCCACACTGTCTTATTTTTTATTCACCCTGGGCCTGAGCCCAGCCCTGGGGCAAGTGGGCTCCCCGAGATCGGGCTTTGGGCTGAGCTGAGACTCGGGTTTTGTCAATATGTCCAGGGGACGCACCTTGCAATGTTTATCTTTCTTCCACACCTTCCTTCCACTTGGACGGGCACTCCGCACCTTGCTGGTGGCCGTGAACACCACAGCCCCTTATACCAACTGAACGGTATCTGGTGGAGTTGTAGAGTGGGGGGGGGGCTGTGTGGAAGGAGATGCAGCGGCGCCACCATGTGCTGCCGAGTTGGAGTTGGCAGCCGGGAGGTTGGGGCAGTTCTTGAAAACATGCCCCATCCCCTTGTAGACATGGCACCGTGCCCCGTCCAAGGTCCAGAAGATGCGGTAGGCCATCCCCTGGAACTCTACATTGAAATGGCCCTCTATGACCTCCTCCCGCGCCAGCTGTATGAATAGCTGGCGGCGGGAGGAGTACTCATGCCAGAGGCTGTTCTTCCGAAGACCGAGCGGGGACTGGAGTGAGCCCCGTCTTCACTTACACCAGATGGTGAAGGTGGGGAAGGAGGAGCGCACCAGGAATGAAGGATAGGACGTTAGATAAAATGACCCTTTGCGCAGTGGCCTCCAGGGGATCCACTGGCAGAAAGGTCCCGCCCACGGTGAGCCCCTTGCTCAGAGCCAGGGACACCGCCCGCTTAGTCTTCAGGAAAAACACTGCCTTCCCATACATTTTAGAGGCTGCAACAATGACCGAAGGGCCGACAACCTCGGCTATTGCCTTAACACATGCCTCTATCGTCATGTTCGAATGGACGTAGGTCTTGACCCGATGTTTTGCTGTTATTAGTGCAAATGGTGACGGGGCAACAGCTGCAGCAGCCGCAGCAGCATACGTGCGAGAAGGCCGCACGACCGGTGAAGAGGGACTTCCCATGGGGTCGCAGAGCCACGCCCACCCTTAATAAATAAACTGTCAGCTATTAAACTAAAGCTATATGATGGGAGGGGTGTAGAAAGGAATAAGGGTGCCAATGAAAAGGACAAGGAGAGGAGAGGATAGACAGCCATGTGTTGGAAGGGAGAGTTGAGCTGCGAGGATGTTTCTGTGGTTTGGTGGTTGGAGCACCTTACTTCAGAGTTCACCGTCCTGTCTTCCAGTTAGGGGAGGGTTCTTCGTCTGGGTCGGCTAGAGCCGCCCGGTTCTCTCCTTTTCCTCTGTACTGTAAAGGCTGTGAAGACTTTCTTCACCTAGGCTGCTCCAGCTGTCCCAAGCCACTCAGTTGGGGGTGGGGAGGGAGCCCCGTCTGTGCAGGATGGCAGATAAACACAAGAACAAACACAGGGGCCCCCTGTAGAATTTGGCAGCCCCACCCCTGGATCTTCTGGTGCCTCCTCCCTCCTCCAACAGTCCAAACGATAAACAGTTCTCTGGTGCTCCAAAACCCACCTCTCCGAAATGACTTGCAGTTCTCCTTTGTTCCACAGTTCCACAGTAAATGCAGCTGTCTCCACTCGACAGTCACCTCTTCAGTTACTCCACTCTGCTCTCTCCTTTCCAGTTGCAGTTGCGGCAACACAGGTGCAGCTGTTCCCCTGATTGCAGGCAGGAAGTGCATCCCAAATTGCCCAGCCAATCCCAGTGCTGAACCTGTCCCGGGAGTTTACAACTTAACAGTTTAGAGGCAGCTTTATTCTGCATCAAAGCCGTGCTGCCCCTGCCATAAACTTCAGCAGAAATAAAACTCCTATCCAAACTCGCACCAAGTCAATGGCCTGCTCAAGTCACAAACAAAAACAGGACCTGAAGCCGATGGAAACACATGGGACCCGAGCCCCACCCAGCCCAGGTCCCTCCATGTTCCCCCGAGACCAGCTGGGCCCAACCACCGCAATGCTCCCTTTGCTTACCTTGCCACATCCAATCTGCCTGAAGCTGCAGCATGACCGTGATGACGTCATAGAGGTAATAACTGCGCAGACTCAGAGAGTCCCTGCTTGACGTCCCGCATTCCAAGCTCTGGAAAGTTTTAAACTTTTAACACTTACCTTGCTGTGTGTGTCCGACCCGGCCCCGGCCCGACTCAGACACGGCCCGGCCCGAACCGACCAGAGCCGGACAGCTACGTTTGGAAGAGTGGCGCGACCCGAGCCCGACACATGTCGTCGTCTCCCGTCGGGTTCGTGTCGGGTAACAGGCCTTTACACTAAGTCCTGTTCACCCATCACTCTTGTGCTCACTGACTTGCGTTGGTTCCTGGTCCAGCAACGCCTCAATTTTAAAATTCACACCCTCGCTTTCTTACCCAACTCATTCTGAAATGCCCAGGAATGAAACTGCCTCCTCAAAATACTGAACGTTAGTTTGTTTATTAGAATGCCTTCACCACACAGACTGCAGTGGTTCAGGATGAAGACCGACCATTTTCTCATGGTAATCAGGGATGGGGTAGTAATGCCGGGCTTGTCAGTGTCACCCATATCCTGAGAACAAGCAGAAAGAAAAAAAATAGGAATAAAATCAATGAGTTTGTAATTGACAGATTGAAACAGGGCGAGCTCTGTGATCAGAGGTGTCATAACCCGATAAACAAATTGTCAACACAATTTACTTCACCATCCCCTTGTGTGTGCCTTCCTGCTGTTGTCTTCATCAGAAAACAAGTAACAATTAATCTCTGGCTTAAAAGTTGCTGGATTATCAATTGTACACATGAGATACATACTCAATGGTTTCTGTTATCAGACAGTCGGAAAATCACACAGCACAGGAGGAGACTATTTAACAAACCGTACCAGTTCCAGCTCTTAGAAGGATATTTCCAATGATTCCTCTCCCCTGTTCTTTTCTCACAGTCCAGCAAATTACCCTGTTAGTATTGATCTAATTCCCTTTTGAAAGTTTCTGTGAAATCTGCTTCCACAAGCGTTTCAGAAAGTGAATTCAAATCACAAACACTCGCTGTGTAAAGAAAAGAAAATCTCCTCATCTCTCCTGTTTGTTTGTTAATCAGCATTAAACTGTGTTCTCTGGTTACTGACCATTCATCCAGTCAAACCTGTTTCTCCTTATTTATTCTAGCAAAACACATAATCATTTTGAGCCCCTCTATTAAATCTCCCTTTTAGCTTTTGTGCTCTCAGGAGAACATTCCCAGCTTCTCTCCACATAACTGAAGTCCCTCATCCCTGTTACCATTCTAGTATATCACCTAGGCACCATCTCCAAGGCCTTGAATTGCTTGATAAAGTGTGGTGTCCAGAATGAGACACAATATTTCAGCTGAGGCTTTAACAATCATTCATCTCGTCGAAGCAGAATGTTCCTGTGTGTTTTATATTCTTTGTTTCCAGTTATAAAGCTAAGGATTCCGTATGCCTTTTTAAAAATCTTCACAACTTGTCCAGCCACCATTGAAGATTTGTATACGTACACACCCAGGTCTCTGTGCTCCTGTACCATCTTTTAAATGGGACAGTTCAATTTCTATTCACTCCTCTTACTTTCCCTCCCAAAATAATCACTTCCCAAGTTCTATGCGTTAATTTTCATTCAGCATGTGTTATTCTCATTTCACCACCATGTCCTCATGAATCCTACGATTATCATCCATACTGGTTACAACATTTATCAATTTCCTGCCATATGCAAGAGTTGAAATTATGCTCTTTACATATAAGTCTACGTCCTGTATTTATTTATCTATATGTCAGGAACAGCACTGGTTCGAATACCGACCCCTGAGAAACAGCACTGTATGCTCCCCCTCTCCCAGTCTGAATAATGTCTGTTCACCACTTCTCTCTGCTTTCTGTCCCTGAGTCAGTGTCATATCCACAATATCACTGTCACATTAATCCATGTGTTCCATTGAAATGTCATTAGACAATGAAATGTCAATTGAAATTTTAGGTTTGCTAGCGTCACTCTGGAGGGTTTCAACTAGTGTGGCCGGGGGTGGGAACCACATCAGTTGGACAACTAGTGAAATAAATGAGGAGGACATAGTAAATAAGGCCAGTAGGACTAATAGGAAGAGCCAGCAGGGAGATGTTGCTGAGCACAGCGGGACTGATGGTCTGCAGTGCCTTTGTTTCAATGCGAGAAGAAGAACAGGTAAGGCAGATGAACTTTGAGCTTGGATTTGTACTTGGAAATATGATGTTGCTGCGATTATCGATACTTGGTTGAGGGAAGGGCAGGACTTGCAGCTAAATGTTCCAGGATTCAGAAGCTTCAGGCTGGATAGAGGGGACTGTAAAAGCGAGTTGCATTACTGGTTAAGGAGAATATCACAGCTGTACTGTGGGAGGACACCTCAGAGAGGTCATGCAGCGAGGCAATACGGGTGAAGCTCAGGAATAGGAAGGGTGCAGTCACGATGTTGGGGGTTTACTACAGGCCTCCCAACAGCCAGCGGGAGGTAGAGGAGCAGATATATAGACAGATTTTGGAAAGATGTAAAGGTAACAGGGTTGTGGTGGAGGGTGATTTTAACTTCCCCTATATTGACTGGGACTCACTTAGTGCCAGGGGCTTGGATGGGGCAGAATTTGTGAGGAACATCCAGGAGTGCTTCGTGAAACAGTATGTAGATAGCCCAACTTGGGATGGGGCCATTCTGGACGTGGTATTTGGGAATGAGACCGGCCAGGTGGTCGAAGTTTCAGTGGGGGATCATTTCGACAGCAGTGACCATAATTCCATAAGTTTTAAGGTACTTGTGGATAAGGATAAGAGTAGTCCTCGGGTGAAGGTGCTAAATTGGGGGAAGGCTAAGTATAACAATTTTAGGCAGGAACTGACGAATTTAGATTGGGGGCGGCTGTTTGAGGGTAAATCAACATCTGACATGTGGGAGTCTTTCAAACGTCAGCTGATTAGAATCCAGGACCAGCATGTTCCTGTGAGGAAGAAAGACACGTTTGGAAAGTTCTGGGAAGCTTGTAAAATGCGGGATACTGTGAGCATAGTCAAAAAGAAAAAGGAAGCATTTGTCAGGGCTGGAAGGCTAGGAACAGACGAAGCACTTGAGGAATATAAGGACAGTTAGAAGGACCTTAAGCAAGGAGTTAGGAGGGCTAAAAGGGGTCATGAAAAATTATTGGCAAACAGGATTAAGGAAAATCCCAAGGCTTTTTATGCGTATATAAAGAGCAAGAGGGTAACCAGGGTAAGGTTTGGCCCACTCAAGGACAGAGATGGGAATCCATGTGTGGAGCAAGAGGAAATGGGCTAGATGCTAAATGAGTACTTTGCATCAAAGAGAAGGACTTGGCGGATAATGAGCCTAGGGAAGGGAGTGCAGATAGTCTCAGTCATCTCATTTTCAAAAAGGAGGATGTGTTCGGTGTCTTGCAAGGCATTCAGGTAGGTAAGTCCCCAGGGCCTGATGGGATCTACCCCAGAAAACCGAGGGAGGCAAGGGAGGAAATTGCTGGGGCCTTGGCAGAAATCTTTGCATCCTCATTGGCTACAGGTGAGGTCCCAGAGGACTGGAGAATAGCCAATGATGTTCCTTTGTTTAAGAAGGGTGGCAAGGATAATCCAGGAAATATAGGCCGGTGAGCTTCACGTCAGTGGAAGGGAAACAATTCGAGAGGATTATTCGGGACAGGATTCACTCCCATTTGGAAACAAACGAACTTATTAGCGAGAGACAGCATGGTTTTGTGAAGGGGAGGTCGTGTCTTACCAATTTGATTGAGTTTTTTGAGGAAGTGACGAAGATGATTGGTGAAGGAAGGGCAGTGGATGCTATCTATATGGACTTTAGTAAAGCCTTTGACAAGGTCCCGCATGGCAGACTGGTACAAAATGTGAAGTCACACTGGATCAGAGGTGAGCTGGCAAGATGGATACAGAACTGGTTCGGTCATAGAAGACGGAGGGTATCAGTGGATGGGTGTTTTTCTGAATGGAGGGATGTGACTAGTAGTGTTCTGCAGGGATCAGTGCTGGGACCTTTGCTGTTTGTAGTATATATAAATGATTTGGAGGAAAATGTAGCTGGTCTGATTAGTAAGTTTGCGGATGACACAAAGGTTGGTGGCGTTGCGGACAATGATGAGGATTGTCAAAAGGATACAGTAGGATATAGATCGGTTGGAGACTTGGGTGGAGAAATGGCAGATGGAGTTTAATCCGGACAAATGTGAGGTAATGCATTTTGGAAGGTCGAATGCAGGTGGGAGGTATACAGTAAATGGCAGAACACTTAGAAGTATTGACAAGCAGAGAGATCTGGGCGTACAGGTCCACAGGTCACTTAAAGTGGCAATGCAGGTGGATAAAGTAGTCAAGGAGGCATGCAGAATGCTTGACTTCATCGGTCGGGGCATCAAGTATAAAAATTGGCAAGTTATGTTGCAGCTGTACAGAACCTTAGTTAGGCCACACTTAGAATATTGCGTGCAGTTCTGGTCGCCACACTACCAGAAGGACGTGGAGGATTTGGAGAGGGTACAGAGGAGGTTTACCAGGATGTTGCCTGGTCTGGAGGGCATTAGCTATGAGGAGAGGTTTGAAAAACCCGGATTGTTTTCACTGGAACGACGGAGGTGGAGGCGCGACATGATAGAGGTTTACAAAGTTACGAGCGGCATCGGCAGAGTGGATAGTCAGAAGCTTTTTCCCAGGGTGGAAGAGTCAGTTTCTAGGGGACATAGGTTTCAGGTGCGAGGAGCATAGTTTAGAGGGGATGTGCGAGGCAAGTTTTTTACACAGAGGGTGGTGAGTGCCTGGAACCTGCTGCCATGGGAGGTGGTGGAAGCAGATACGATAGCGATGTTTAAGAGACATCTTGACAAATACATGAATTGGATGGGAATAGAGGGATATGGGACCCGGATGTGAAGAAGGTGTTAGTTTAGGCAGGCATCAAGATCGGCGCAGGCTTGGATGGCCGAATGACAAAATTCCTGTGCTGTACTGTTCTTTGTTCTTTGTTGTTTGATAACTGACCTTTTGAAAGTCCATAAACATAACACAAAACACACTATCTTCATCAACATTCAGTTATGTCATCAGTAAATTTGATCAAGATTATCAGAAATGACTTTTCAGTAACCTATCCATGCCGCTTCTCATTTATTATACAGTATTTAACCAAGAGCCAAACATTTTGGTACTTGGTTATGGTCTCTCAAAATTTCCAACCACCGACATTACACTGACTGGTCAGTAGTTACAGGGTTTCCAGAATATCTCCTTTTTAAACAGGGTGCAACATTTACAACCCTCCAGTCCTCTCATCGCTCCCATATCCAAGGAGGATTGGAAGAGTCTGGCCAGTGCCTCTGCTATTTACATCATTCCTTCCCTCAGCATTCACCACAGATCCCATCCAGACCGGGTCAATATTCTACTTTATTGTGGCACAAAAAGTGCTGGATTGAAAGGTGTTAACTGAACCTGTTTGTTCAGTGACTGTAATTAATGTCAGTCTCCACGGACTCTAATTGTGTCACTCGAGAGTTTCCATCTTCTATTAATACAGGACTCCTTTCAATGTGTTTTTCCATCGTGTCAGCTGGAGCATAACCCTGGCATTAACAGAGATCAGCAGTTCCAGAGAGAGGGAGAGCATAGATCAGAATCTGAGAACAATAGAGTGGATTATTACAACAATGAGTCCGAATCTTAGCACAATAGATTGGAATGTGAGAACAATGGGCAGCAAGAGTTTCTCCGATTGGTTTGGCCTAGTTACTGTAGATTCCTGGCTGCCTTTAGATTTTCGGATCTATTATGCACTGAAGATGATTCAAACGATTTACTATCCCTTCCTCTCTATTGTTGGTGTTCCTGTTAAGTCTCTGTATCCAGCTACTTGATCTATAAACCATATTTCACTGATTTAGTGTTCTTGGCATTTGAAGTTTGGGAAGACAGTCTCCACCTCGTTCTCAGCCCATCTGCTGCATAAACCCTCATCTGTCCCTTCGTTAAATCCACACTTGACTATTCTAATTCTATTCTGGTCACCCTCCCAGTTATAAACCTCGATAAACCACAACGCATCCAGAGTTCTGCTGCCTGTCTCCTAACTCACATCACATCCCGATCCCCCATCACCCCTGTGCTCACTGATCTACATTGGTTCTTGGTCTGGCAGCACCTTAATTCTAATATTCTCATTCTTGTGTTTGAATCTCTCCATGGCGTCACCCCTCCAATTAGTTCCATTCCCCTGTCCATTGCACATATTCTTGTAAATCTGATTGTCTTGATACTTTTTTCCAATTTCCTTTTTAAATTGAGATGCTTTCCCTCTCTCCCTCTGTGGTGTGATTTTCACCATAAGCAGCCAATTTTGCCAAGGATACAGAATCCTGGACCTGCAAGATGATGTGAATCACACAGCCAGCCACTTCTAGAGCGTTTTACGCAGTGCCCCATGCTGGACAGAGCTCTCGTCTGATCAGCACAATGCCCAATGCTGGGCAGCACTCTAGCTTGGTCAGAACAGTGCCCCATGCTGGGAAGGGCTCTAGAGTG
Organism: Heterodontus francisci; assembly: GCF_036365525.1. Taxonomy (NCBI): domain Eukaryota; kingdom Metazoa; phylum Chordata; class Chondrichthyes; order Heterodontiformes; family Heterodontidae; genus Heterodontus; species Heterodontus francisci. The sequence goes on from NW_027141931.1 coordinate 1,515,706, forward strand.
ATCAGCAAAGTGCCCCGTGCTGGTCAGGGCTCTCGTGTAATAAGCACAATGCCCCATGATGGACAGCGCTCTCATCTGGTCAGCACATTGCCCAATGATGGGCAGCTTTCTAGTTTGGTCAGCACAGTGCCCCATGCTGGACAGGGCTCTAGTGTGGTTAGCACAGTGCCCCATGCTGGGCAGGGCTCTGGTGAGGCCAGCACAGTACCCCATGCTGGGCAGGGATCTAGTGTGGTTAGCACAGTGCCCCATGCTGGACAGGGCTCTAGTGTGGTTAGCACAGTGCACGATGATGGACAGGGCTCTAGTGTAGTCAGCACAGTGCCGCATGCTGGGCAGGGCTCTAGTGTGGTCAGCATAGTGCCCCGTGCTGGTCAGGGCTCTCGCCGAGTCGTACCATTTATGTGCTGTTAATGTGAGGAGGGGTTTGAAGTGACGTCAATCAGCCAGTCTGACAGTTTTGCGGCAGGTCTTTGAAACTTGGTCTGTGCATATCCACTGACTGCCTGTGTTCGTCACTCTCAGCTGAACAATCATTCAGTATCACACGGAGCCACCTCTCGTGTTATTTAAAATGACCAGGCATCTGGTCCTACATATTGAGGGGTATATGACATTCAAGCAGAATAGGAAACTAGGTAAAGTTGGAGGGGTGGCACTATTAATCAAGGATGTGTCATGAAGACCCCCACCTGCCAACAATGAGGTGTGTTAATTTCATCACACGAACATGAATTTCAAACTATTGCTGGAGGAAGAGATGTCTTGTTTGAAGAGATTAGCAGTGGCTGGAAAAAAACATGTGCACACTAAGAGACAGCACCCGGAGAGACAAAAGAATTGCTGACTTTTTCATTTAACAGATATGGGTCTGGGCAATGGTGATCGATATCTTGTCGGTGAAAGAGGCAGGACTATACCCTCCCTCCTGCACCCCTGCAGCATGAACTTTGGAATCCACGAACACATTGTTGAATGCAAAACTTAGTCACTTGACTAACCTGCTGGCCAACCTGGTTTTGAATTGTGCTCAAAGGATAGTTTGAAGACTGATTGCTGTTTTGCATCTGAACCTGGAACAAGACAGCCTCTCTCCTGGCTGACTCTCTCTCGCTTTCTCACAAACCTCCGGACTCACTGAAGAGACGTAAACCTCAATTGAGAAAAGACTCCTACATCGAAACATGTTAAAGTGTGCAGTGGGCCCCAATTAACAGCAAGACTTATTGGCAACCAAAGATTCAACAGCAGACGCAAAGAACTGGAACTGCAATCCATCTATTGCCTCAAACTTTTCCATTTATTCTTTTCTACATCTTCTATCTCTATATGCGTGTGTTTATCGCAATATGCATGCTGGTGTGGTCACATCGAATATTCATGGTCGTTAACTGAATTTGAGTTGAAGTTTAATAATCTTGCACCTTTCTTCTTTAAATCTAAGAAAAAAACTATTGGGTGACTGTGAAAGTTTCTATTGGTATATGAAGAGAAAAAGATTGGTGAAGACAAATGTAGGTTCCTTACAGTCAGAAACAGGGGAATTTATTATGGGGAAGAAATAAATGGCTGACCAACTAAATGCAGACTTTGGTTCAGTCTTCACAATGGAGGACACAAATATCATACCAGAAATGTTGGGGAACACGGGGCTTAGTGAGAGGGAGGAACTGAAAGAAATCAGTAATAAAAGAGAAATGGTGTTGAGGGAATTGATTGGATTGAAGGCCTATAAATCCCCAGGGCCTGATGGTAGTATCGCAGAGTACGAAAGGAAGTGGCCCTAGAAATAGTGAATGCATTGGTGGTCATCTTCCAAGATTCTATTGGCTCTGGAACAGTTCCTACAGATTGGAGGGTAGCTAATGTAACCCCACAATTTAAAAAGTGAGGTAGAGAGAAAGCAAGGAATTATAGACCATTCAGCCTGACGTCGGTAGTGGGGAAAATTCTAGAGTCCGTTTTCAAAGATTTTATAGCAGAGCACTTGGAGAACAATGGTAGAATCGGACAGAGTCAGCATCGATTTACGAAAGGAAAATCGTGCTCAACTAATCTACTGGAATTCTTCGAGGATGTACCTAATAGATTTCATGAGGGGGAACCAGTGGATGTGGTTTATTTGGACTTTCAGAAGGCTTTTGACAAAGTCCCACATAAGATACTAGCATATAAAATTAAAGCGCATGGGATTGGGGGTAGTGTATTGTGATGGATAGAAAATTGGTTGGCAGACAGGAAACAAAGCTGAGGAATAAAAGGGTCTTTTTCCGAATGGCAGGCAGTGATTGGTGGGGTACTGCAGGGATCGGAGCTAGGACCCCAGCTATTCCCAATATATATTAATGATTTAGATGAGGTAACCAAATGTAATATCTCCAAATTTACAGATGACACAAATTTGGGCGGGAGGGTGAGTTATGAGGAGGATGCAGAGAAGCTTCAGAGTGATTTGGGCAAGTTGAGTGAGTGGGCATGGCAGATGCAGTATAATGTGGATAAATGTGAGGTTATCCACTTTGGTAGCCAAAACCGGAAGGCAGATTATTATCTGAACGGCTATAAACTGTAAGAGGGGAATATGCAACGAGACCTGGGTGTTCATGTATACCAGTCGGTGAGGTCAGCATGCAGGTGCAACAGGCGGTAAAAAAGGCAAATGGTATATTGGCCTTCATAGCGAGATGATTCGAGTACAAGAGCAGGGATGTCTTGCTGCAATTATACAGGACCTTGGTGAGGCCACACCTGGAATATTATGTGCAGTTTTGGTCTCCTTATCTGAGGAAGGATATTCTTGCTATAGAGCGAGTGCAGCGGGGGTTTCCCAGATTGATTCCTGGGATGACGGACAGACGTATGAGGTGTGATTGAGTCCTTTAGGATTATATTCGCTGGAGTTCAGAAGAGCGAGGGGGGGATCTCATAGAACCCTCTAAAACTCTAACAGGACTTGACAGGGTGGATGCAGGAAGCATGTTCCCGATGGTGGTGGAGTGCAGAACCAGGGGTCATTGTCTAAGGATATGGGGTAAAACTTTCAGGACAGGAATAAGGAGACATTTCTTCACCCTGAGAGTGGTGAGGCTGTCATCACGCCCATATCCAGGGGGGATTGGAAGTTTCTGGTCAGTGCATGTTCAATTTCCACCATTCCTTCCCTCAGCAACCCTCATACATCTCCTTCCACACAGGGTAAATGGTCTACTTTATGGTGGTACAAGAAGTGCTGGATTGAAAGGGGTTAACTGAATCTGTTTGTTCAGTGACTGTAATTAATGTCAGTCCCCATGGATCCTATTTGTGTCACTGGCAGTTTTCCATCTTCGATTAATCATGGACTCCTTTCAATGTGTTATCCCATAGTGTCAGCGGGAACATCAGGCCCGGCACTAACAGAGATCAGCGGCTCCAGAGAGAGGGAGAGAGGAGAGATCAGAATCTGAGAACAATAGATTGGAATGTAACCGCAATGGGTCAGAATCTGAGAACAACAGATCGGAAGGTTATAACAATGGGTCAGAATCTGAGAACGATAGAGTGGAATGCTACAACATTGGGTCAGAATCTGTGAACAATAGATTGGAATGTTGCAACAATGGGTCAGAACCTGAGAACAATAGATTGGAATGCGACAACAATGAGTCAGAATCTGTGAACAATAGTTTGTAATGTTGCAACAATGGGTCCGAATCTGAGAACAATAAATTGGAATGTTACAACAATGGATCAGAATCTGAGAACAATAGATTGGAATATTACAGCAATGGACAGGAGTTTATCCTCGGATCTTTACTCTCTTTCTACATATTATGATTGGTACTCATTAAACTCTCGCATCTATCTCTCACTGAAGATTATTCAATACATTTACTATCCCATCTTGGCCATTATTGGTGTCCCAGGTAAGTATCTGTATCTAGTTATTAATTCTATAAAATATGTTTAACTGCATTGCTGCTCCTGTAATTTACTCTGCACTTCTTGCTGCCGTTGTACACCTGGTGAATATCTAAAGCTATTAACTTTATAAATCATTGCTATCTGTATTAAACTTCTTGTCATTTGCTCTCTCAACTTTGTTGCTGTTGCTGTCTCGACTTCAGGCCAGTAGATCTGTAAACCCTGTTTCACTGAAATACTGTTCTGTAATGTAAATTTTGGGAAGACTAAAGCCAGTGTCATTGGTCTCCATCACAAACTACATCCCCTATCTGTGAAACACACACCCCACCCTGGCCAATGTCTGAGGTTGAACCAGACTGTTTGGAACCTCTGTGTTCTATTTAAACCTGAGCTGAGTTCAGCTCCATATTCTCTCCATCACCAACCCTGTCCACTACCACCTCGGTAATATCACGCATCTCCACCTCTGCCTCAGCCCATCTGCTCGATAAATCATTATCTGTGTCTTTGTTAAATCCATACTTGACTATTCCAATTCTATCTTGGTCATCCTTGCAGTTTTAAACCTCCATAAACCACAGCCCATTAAGAACTCTGCTGCCTGTATCTTAACTCACACCAAATTCCGATCACCCATCACCCCTGTGCGCACTGATCTACATTGGCTCCCGGTAGGCAGCACCTTAATTTCAATATTTTCATTCTTGTGTTTGAAGTCCCCCCATGGCCTCACCCCTCCAATCAGTTCCGTTCCGCTGTCCATTTCCTATATTCCTGAAAATTGTTTGCTTCAATTTTGTTTCAGTTCTCCTTTTAAAGTGAATTTCTTGCCCTCTGTATCTATTCTGATACGCGATTTTAGACTCTAGAAACACTACTGGTGCTGACGGTACAGAAGCTGGGAACCATAAAGAGAAGTGAACCGCAAAGCCAGCACGGCCTGCACAATATCCCATGTTGGGCGGGGCTCCAGCCCAGGCGTATCATCTGTGTGCTGTTAGTGTGGTCTTCACAGCCAGACACTTCGACTGTGGCCTGCGCAGCGCCCAATGCTGAGCAGGGCTCCAGCTCAATCGCAACATGTATGTGTTGTTCCTTTGAGGGTGGGTTTGAATGTGATGTCAATGTACCATTCCAGCAGCTTTGATGTACGTCTTTGAAACTTGGTCTGTGCATGTCCACTGATAGCCTGTGTTAGTCACTCTCAGCTGAACATACATTCAGCAGCACGAGGACCCCCTCCACCCCCCACTAGTGTTATTTAAAAGTACCAGACATCCTACTTACAGGTGAGCGGTTTTTGACTTACTTCTGCTGTTGTAAAGTTAGTGGAGGGATTGATGATGGTTTTCTGGAGGTTGTGGTGTGAGCTGCCGCAGACATTCAGGGATGACAGAGGGTTTGGTGACCCAACTCTAGGCGAGGTATGGGGACTGTAGTTACTGTGTCTCTGAGTCTGTAACATAACCAACAAATTGAGCAGAGGCTGCAGAGAGGGGAAGCTCTGAAAAAAGGGAGGAGGAGGGGGCTCTGCTTTACCCACCCCGGGTTTTCCAAGAGCACTTTTCCTACCTACACCTAACACAGGAGCTGTGTGTGAGGTAACTCTGATTCAATAAGGATGTGGTCACAGAGCTGTGTCACCTCCTGTAACACGACCTGGAGCCTCACACCAGGGTGAAGACGGAGCTGTCAGTGGTCGTTAAGGTCACGGTATCATTGAAATTCAATGTATCTGGATATTACCAAGCAGGAGCAGGAGATGTATCCAACATAGAGTCACAGAGAGTGATAGAGTCATTTACGACACAGAAGAAGGTCATTCTGCCCATCCGTGCTGGCTGAATGTGGAACAGTACAGTCAGTCCCACTGCCCCGCTCAATTCCCGTGTCCCTGCAAGTTCATTTCCTTCAGGTGTCCATACAGTTTCCTTTTGAAGTCATTGATTGTCTCGGCTTCCACCACCCTCATGGGCAGTGAGTTCCAGATCATTACCATCCACTGTGTAAAAAAGTTCTTCCTCATATTCCCCCTGCATCTCTTACCCAAAACCTTCAATCTGTGCCCCCGGTCCGTTTATCATCAGTTAATGAGAACAGTGTTTCCTTGTCTATCTCATCTCAGCCGATCATAATCTTGCACAGCGACAGCAAATCTCTCTAAATCTCCTTTACGCCAGGGAGAACAGCCCCATCTTAGTTTTAGATTTTAGATTTAGAGATACAGCACTGAAACAGGCCCTTCGGCCCACCGAGTCTGTGCCGACCATTAACCACCCATTTATGCTAATCCTACACGAATCCCATATTCCTACCACATCTTCACCTGTCCCTATACATCCTCACCTGTCCCTATATTCCCCTGCCACCTACCTATACTAGGGGAAATGTATAATGGCCAATTTACCTTTCAACCTGCAAGTCTTTTGGCTGTGGGAGGAAACCGGAGCACCCGGAGGAAACCCACGCAGACACAGGGAGAATTTGCAAATTCCACACAGGCAGTACCCAGAATTGAACCCGTTTCGCTGGAGCTGTGAGGCTGCGGTACTAACCACTGCGCCACTGTGCCGCCTTCTCCAGATTAATCTTGTAACTAAACCCCACGCATCCCGAGAACAATTCTCGTAAATTTCTTCTGCACCCTGCCAAGGACCTTCACATCCTTCCGACAGTGTGGTGACCAGAACTGGACACAGTTCTGTAGTTGGGGCCTAAACAAAGCTTTATGAAGTTTGAGCATATCCTCCCTGCTTTTGTATCTTTGCCTCTAATGATGAAGCCCAAGATCTGATATGTGTTGCTAAACACTGTCCTGCTATGTCCAGCCACCTTCAAAGATCAATGTATATGGAGCCCCAGGTCCGTCTGTTCCTGCACAATCTTTAGAACTGTGCCATTAGCTCGATATTGCCTTCATATTCCATCTGACAAAATACATCACCTCACACTACTCTTGCTTAAATACCACCTGTCACTTCTCTGTCCATTCTGCTAGCCTATCTATATCCTGTTGCAGGCAGTCTGTTTCATCCTCACAGTTTACCACACCTACAAGATTGGTATCATCGGAAAATTTTGAAATTCTAATCTGTATTGCAAGATACATGTCATTTATATATAGCCAAACAAAAAAAACAGTGTTCCTGGCACTGACCCTTGGGGAACGTCGATGTCTACCATCCTCCAGTCTGAAAAGCAACCATTTAACACATTTCTCTTTTTGCTGTCCTTTGGACATTTTTTGATCCAATTCGATGCTATTCCATGAGTTTCAACTTTGTTAACCAAGCTTTTTTCCGGTTCCTCATTAAATAATTTCATAAAATCCAGGTGGACAACATCCACCACATTCCTTTCATCAACCTTCTCTGATCATCAAAATAAATTCACTTAGTTCAGTCAAGCATGATCTGCCTTTTCGAAATCCGTGCTGACAATCCTTAAACAACTCAACCCTCTCCAAGTGTGTTTTGTGCTTTTACCCTGATTATTGTTTCTAAAACCTTACTCACCACTGATGTTAAACTAACTGACCAGTAGTTGCTAGGCCTGTGAGTTGTCCATTGATAATTCTGGCAGGGGAGCGTGTCCATCTCTGTCATCATTTTCTCCCTCATCAGGGAAAAGCAGGATGAAAGGTCCCGTGGCTTTGTCAGGATAGCGGGATTCCTGATGGCGTAGGCAGCTCTGTGAGCCACCCCGCCACCCCCTCCCCGCCCTCCATGTCAACGGGGAGAGGTACAGGAGCTGAAAGAACTCTCACTCCATTAATGTACAGTTGGTGTGTGAGCATGCCCAGTACATCATGTTGATGAATGTCCACTATCCTGGCAGCAGCCACCAAACATTCATTCTGAAGTCGTCAGCCGGTCCCAGCACTTTGGCCCTCCATGGAGAACCTGAATGTGGCTTTACATGGCACATAGTTCTAGCCCAAGAAAAACAAACCCCAGCCAACAAACCGCATGATAATAACCAGTGTGTAACGTGGGAAATGGAGTCACCAGGAACATGGTGGAACAGACCATCGGTGTGATGAAGCAAGGCTTCCAATGTCTGAACCGCTCAGGTGGAGCCCTCCAATACACATTGGTGCAGGTGTCCAAGTTCATGGTTTTCTTCTGCACCCTTCATATCATCACCATCATGAGGACACAGGCATTGGCACCAGGAAACCGGACGCTACCTCAGGAGGAGGAGGAGGCAGGGATGATATTTCCTGGATGCCTTCCACCCGGACAGGCTGCTGGAGAATGCCTGCTAAGATTCTGGTTCCAATAGGACAACTTCCCTTTCCCCCCATGGATTCCCCATTCTCCACCATTACACCCATTTGAGACGCCCCATCACTGTGGTATTACAGGACACAAGGAACCATTCAGTCCATCGTGTCTGCAGCGGCTCTCCGAATGAGCCATTCACCTAATCCCATTCCCGGATTCATCCCGTAACCCTGCACATTCTTCCTTCTCATATACCAATATATTCAGCTTCAGCATGTTTATCGATGTGGTCACCCCACAGATGTTGCCTGGTATGGAGGGAAGGTCTTATGAGGAAAGGCTGAGGGCCTTGAGGTTGTTTTCGTTGGAGAGGAGGAGGAGAGGTGACTGAATAGAGACATATAAGATAATCAGAGGGTTAGATAGGGTGGATTGTGAGAGTCTTTTTCCTCGGATGGTGATGGCAAACACGAGGGGACATAGCTTTAAGTTGAGGGGTGATAGATATAGGACAGATGTTAGAGGTAGTTTCTTTACTCAGAGAGTAGTAGGGGCGTGGAACGCCCTGCTTGCAACAGTAGTAGACTCGCCAACTTAAAGGGCATTTAAGTGGGCATTGGATAGACATATGGATGAAAATGGAATAGTGTAGGTCAGATGGTTTCAGAGGTCGGCGCAACATCGAGGGCCGAAGGGCCTGTACTGCGCTGTAATATTCTAATTCTAATTCACAGCTGCAGAGTGTGCAGGGAGATAGGGAATGGGTGATCACCAGACAGTCAAAAAGAATGAGGCAGGTAGTGCAGGAGACACCTGGGTGCATCTAACTCTCCAACATGTATTCATTTCTGAATACTGAGGAAAGTGATGCTTCACCTCGGGAATGCTGCCAGATCCAAGTCCATGGCACCACGGATGGCTCAGCTGCAGAACGGGGTACAGAGATGGCCGGAAGAGCCATAGTGATGGGTGATTCAATAGTCACGGGAACAGATAGTCGTTTCTGTGGCCAAAGCCGTGAATCCAGGATGGTGTGCTGCCTCCCTGGTGCCAGGGTCAAGGATTTCGCTGAGCGACTGCAGAGCATCCTGTAAGAGGACCGGAACAGCGAGATGTCGTGATCCACGTGGAAACCAATGTCATAGGTAGAAAGAGGGATGTGGTCTTGCAGTCAGAATTTAGGGAGCTAGGGAAGAAATTAGCTAGCAGGACCTCAAAAGTAGAATTCTCCGAATTGCTCCCAGTGCCACGTGCAACTGAGTATAGAAATAGAAGGATAAGACAGATGAATGTGTGGCTGGAAATATGGTGCAGGAGGGAGGGCTTCTTATTCCTGGTACGCTGGAGTCTGATTTGGGAGTGCTGGGACCTGTACAGGCCGGACGGGTTGCACCGGAACAGAGCCAGGACTGGGTTCCTTGTGGAACGTTTTGCTAGTGCTGTTGGGGAGGGTTTAAACTAGTTTGGCAGGGGGATGGAGACCTGAGGCTGGACTCAGCTGGGACAAAATCAGAAATGACAATGGAAGGTAGAAAATTTATGGATGAGTCTGGAAGACAGAGGAAACGAGGGTGAGAAAATAGAAAAGAGTTTGGTAGTGCTCAAGGGTATCTATTTCAATGCAAGGAGTATAGCAAATGAAGCAGATGAGCTGAGGGCACAGATCGACTTGTGGCATTATGATACCATAGCTATTACAGAAACATGGCTTAAGAAGGGACAGGAATGGCAGCTCAACGTTCCTTGTTACAGGGTTTACAGATACGATAGGGAAAGGGTTAAGAAAGGAAGGGGAGTGGCAATTTTGGTCAAGGGATCTATTGCATCTGTGAGGAAGGATGGTATGTTGGAAGATTCATCAAATGAGGCCATATGGAATGAGCTAAGGAACCAAAAAGGGGCAATCTCACTGCTGGAAGTGTGATCCCGACAGTCAAATAGTCAGAGGGAGATAGAAGAGCGGATATGCAGGCAAATCTTTGAGACGTGCAAGAATAATAGGGCAGTAAGTGTAGGGAATTTTAATTACCCAAATATAAACTGGGATAGTTTTAGTATGAAAATAATTGAGGGAGCAGAATTCTTGAGGTGCATTCAGGAGAACATTTTTTGTCCAGTATGTTGCAAGTCCAACAAGAGAGGGTGCAGTTTTGGACTTTGTTTTTTTGAAATGAAGATGGGAAGGTGGAAGGAGTGGCAGGAGAGAGCATTTTGGTGGGAATGACCATAATTCAGGCAATTTTAGCATAATTATGGAAACGTGCAGACATAGAACAGGAGTTGCAGTTCTCAATTGGGGCAAGGCCAATTTTACTAAACTGAGGAGCGAAAGTGAACTGGAAAACAGCGACTTGAAGGTAAATCAGTCTCAGAACACTGGGAGGCATTCAAAGGGAAGATTCAAGAGGTTCAGGGTAAACATGTTCCCACAAGGAAAAATGGTGAAGCGGCCAAATCTCGAGCCCCATGGATGTCAAGGTGGCTACAGGGTTAGATAAGACTGAAAAGGAAAGTTTATGTCCGACACTGAGAACTCAATACTATAGAAAGCCGAGAGAAGTATAGAAAGTGGAGGGGTCAAATCAAGAAGGAAATTAGGAAATGAAAGAGCATGAAACAACATTGGCAAGAAAAATCAAGGTGAAGCCAAAGATGTTTTCTCAATGCATTATGAGTAAGAGGCGAGCCAAGGGGAGAGTATGGCCCATAATAGACCAAAAACGTAAACTGTGTGAAGGGGTGGAAAATATTGGTATGGTTTTATTGAATAATTTGCGTCTACCTTTAGAAATGATTGGGCATGCAGACATTGTAGTTAAGGAGGAAGAGTGTGAATTATTGGATGTGATAAACATAGGGAGAGAGGAAGTACTAATGGGAGTAGCATCCTTGAAATTTGATAATTCACCAGGGCCCGATGAAATGTACCCCAGGCTGTTAAAAGAAGCAAGAGAGGAAATAGCAAAGGATCTGACCAACATTTTCCAGTCCTCACTGGATACTGGTGTGGTGCTGGAGAATTGGAGAATTGCTGACCATGAGCCTCTGTTTAAAAATGGAGCGAAAGATAGTCTGAATAACTGCAGGCCAGTCAGTCTAAACTCAGTAGTGGGCAAGTTATTGGAATCTTTTCTGAGAGACGGGATAAACTGTTACCTCGAGAGGCATAGGTTAATCAAGGATAGTCAGCATGTATTTGTTAAGGGACGCTCTTCTTTGACCAACTTAATCAATGTTTTGAAGATGTAACAAGGAATATAGATGAGGGTAGGACAACACTGTTCGTTCTTTTTAAACAGTGGATGAGCTAACCATCTCAGTGAGTATTTTACCTTTTAACTTTAGTGTGATGGTAAAGGAACTGATCAGACAGGTTTTCTTGAGTCTATGCGTTTATTATAATTAACAATATAAAACCGATCTCAATAAAATCATAAAAATACAGCACATATTTACACACACACTCACATGAGAATCACACAGAAATAGATTACAGAGTGAGAAGTAAATTTGTGGTTGGATTGGAGTCCAGAATAAATATAAAAATAAAATACTCATTCTATGAGGTTGGACTATTCGGAGGACGTCTGGCTGAAGTTGTATTCTTGAAGACTTTGACTGTTCGACGTGCCCTTTGTGGCTGGCCCACATGCCTCAGGGATTCCTTGGAGGCAGACTTGTAGGTGTCTTTCATTCCCTGGTGTCTTTGTCTGTAGTAATCTGTCGGCTTGGAGGGCACACAATTGCATGTGGTTTTCAAACTTCTGATGTTATCTGGAGAGAGAGAAGGGACACAACCATTCTGCTTCTGCATAGTTTGAATCACTGGCTTGTCTGTCTTTGTCCATGGGAAACTAACAGCTTTCACAGAGATGGTCAGAAAGTCTCATGACTGCCTCACAGTATTCTCTGGACACTTACAATGAGATTCAATGTGATAAACGTCTATCTCCCAAGGGCGCAGGATACCAGTATTTACCAAAATAAAAGCAAAATACTGCGGATACTGGAAATTTGAAATAAAAACAATAAATGCTGGAACCACTCAGCAGGTCTGGCAGCATCTGTGGAAAGAGAAGCAGAGTTAACGTTCGGGTCAGTGACCCTTTTTCGGAACTGATCCTGAGCAATGCATCAGCGACTACATAGTTTTTTTCTCTCTTTGCAAAGAAGCTTTAACCATTCAGATTCCTGCACCTTGATAATCTTTCTCCCTAAACCGACAGTGTGTAATAATTTTTTTTAGAGCCCCTGTGAGGTTTCTGAGATTTCCTCGAGGCCTTTGTTCCTGCTGAGTTCTGCTTTGAAATTGTTGGGTTTGATGAGCTTTGGGTTTGGGACCTGATCATTGGGTTCTTCAATAGGCTGACCTTACCTTTAGTTTTCTGGTGAGGTACACTAGTGATGTTTACTTTAGGTCAATTTCCCTTCCCTTTTCTCTTTACGATGAGGAGGATATTTTTCCTAATCTGCCCTATTTCCTCTGGGACAGTAGTGCTCGTTGGTGTCTGTCCAGCTTTCACTGAACTCTCCAGTGGCACTTCGACTCGGTAAGGCATATCCCTCACCATTGCCATGCCTTATTGGGAACTTTCTTTGTCCTTGCACGTTTCTGTAAATGCTGTTAGCAGCCTTTTTAGGGTCCCTGTTTGACCTGCATTTAAGGAGGAAAGTGTGGGGTCTAATTCCTCTAACATTTCGGGGTCTAATGCAGGTGGGAGGGAAACAATAATTGGCAGAAGCCTTAGGAGTATTGATAGGCAGAGAGATCTGGGCGTACAGGTCCACAGGTCACTGAAAGTGGCAAAGCAAGTGGATAATGTAGTCAAGAAGGCATATGGCATGCTTGCCTTCATTGGTCGGGGCATAGAGTATAAAAATTGGCAAGTCATGTTGCAGCTGTACAGAACCTTAGATAGGCCACACGTAGAATATTGCGTGCAATTCTGGTCGCCACACTACCAGAAGGACGTGGAGGCTTTGGAAAGGGTACAGAGGAGGTTTACCAGGATGTTGCCTGGTCTGGAGGGCATTAGCTATGAGGAGAAGTTGGATAAACTCGGATTGTTTTCACTGGAACGACGGAGGTGGAGGCGCGACATGATAGAGGTTTACAAAGTTATTAGTGGCATGGGCAGAGTGGATAGTCAGAAGCTTTATCCCAGGGTGGAAGAGTCAGTTAATAGGGGACATAGGTTTAAGGTGCGAGGGGCAAAGTTTAGAGGGGATATGCGAGGCAAGTTATTTACAAAGAGGGTGGTGAGTGCCTGCAACTTGCTGCCAGGGGTTGTGGTGGAAGCAGATACGATAGCAACGGTTTAAGAGACATCTTGACAAATACATGAATAGGAAGGGAATAGAGGGATATGGGCCCCGGAAGTGCAGAAGGTGTTAGTATAGGCAGGCATCAAGATCGGCGCAGGCTTGGATGTCCGAATGGCCTATTCCTGTGCTGTACTGTTCTTTGTTGGGTAATCAGAGAGTCGCAGGTTCCAGTTGGGAATCCTCCTGGCCTTCCTCTAACCTCTCCTCACTGTCCTTGACAATCCTTGCCTCCTGACTGTCTGACAGATCTGTACTTGTCTGTCCCCTCCACACCTTTACTTTTGGCCTTTGGTCTCGGGTGTCAATTTAATAATTTACTTGGTTTTTCTTTTTGTCACTCAATATGTACCACTGAACGGGGATTTCAGGGGGTTACCCTTCAGGGGAGAACTTGCAAATTCCACACAGGCAGTACCCAGAATTTAACCCGGATCGCTGGAGCTGTGATGCTGTGGTGCTAACCACTGCGCCACTGTGGCGCCTCAACTCAGGAATGTCTGTTCACCACACCGTTTGGGTCCTCTAACTTCCCAAAGAAGGTTACAGACAACCAGACAGGAGGACTATCCGTCTGCAGTGTCAGTTCAGGGGATTGTTTGGACATGGACCAAGTCACCCACAATCAGGGAAATTGTTAGGGACATTCTTCTGTAAATGTTCTGTCTCATGGCCCTATTTTGGTCTCTCTGGAACTACTGGGGAAGCTGCCACCTTTTCCGTTGCCAGATCATTACCCATGAGCAGGTCTAAACTAGGTACATTCCCCATGGTTACCGGTCCTGAAACTAGGTCACACTCCATGTGCAGCTGATATAAAGGTATGGACATATACTGTCTTCCGATACCATTCACTAATTCTCTCGCATTCACTGCACTCTCGGAGAAAGGTCATGCCTTTTCCCAGCAGAAGGGATTGGGTGGCCCCTCAGTATGGCTATGTGTTTGCTTGCCTCACTCAAGGGGGATGGGGTCACTTTTCCTTGAGATACAAATTCCTGGTGACTCTCAGGGATTTTGTTAAATTTTCCCGCACTCTCTGTGGTGGGTTTATTGGGTCTGACTGCTGCAGTTAAAGGCACAGCCTGATCTGCTGTGCTTTACATCAGGGCCCGTTTTCATGCACTGATCTGGTGGACCCTCTTTAATCCTACAGATTTTCCCCGTCACTTCCACCAGTCAGCTCGACCATGCCCTGCGTTATTACAGTGGAAACACACAGGGCTTCGGCAGTTACTCCTGCTCTTAGTACCGCACTATTTGGCCTGAGGATGGGCTCCCATGTGTCCAGCTTTTCCTCCTTGCCCATGGCTGTTCAGGATCCTATCAGCCTCCCACCTTTTATTCTCGAGTCTTTGGGGTGATTAGGGAAGGGTTTCCCATTGGGATTAAAGCCGTGTGTACAAGGGAAAATTCATCAGCCAGAATTGCAACCAGCCTGGCTCTTTGAAATTTCTGTTCCACTATGTGGGTTTTAATGGGAGGGGTAGCGAGTTTTTGAACACCTCGAGCAGGATCACCACTCTGAGGTTTTCATATGTGGGCTGTATCTTGAGTTCTGTATCCACTGGTCAAAAGTAAACACGAAAACAGACTGTCAATCTTCTGTTGGTACATGAATAGGTAACGTTTAGCGAAGACAAATATGGGTCCATTACAGACAGATTCAGGGGAATATATAATGGGGAATAGAGAAATGGCAGAGAAGTTAAATTATTATTTTGTGTCTGTCTTCACTGAGGAAGCAGCAAGAAATCTCCCAGAATTAGCGATCCAAGGGATTGGGGGAATGAGGAATTGAAGGAAATTCGTATTAGTAACAAGTTTGTATTGGAGATATTAATAGGGCTGATGTTTGACAATTTCCCAGGATCTGCTATTTTACATCCCAGAGTGTTGAAGGAAGTAGCAATGGAGATTGTTCATGCATTGGTAATTATCTGTGAAGAAGTCGATCAATTCCAGAACGCTTCCTGCAGATTGGAAGGCAGAAAATGTCACCCCACTATTTAAGAAGGGAGGGAAAGATAAAATGGGGAAATACAGGCCTTTCATCAGTACCAGGGAGCATGTTGGAATCTATTCTAAAGTATGTGATAAATGGATCTGATTGGGCAGAGTCAACATGGATTTACGAATGGGAAATCATGCTTGATGAACCTGTTGGGGTTTTTTTGGATGTCACTAACAAAATAGAGAAGGGGAGTCAGTGGATTTTCAGAAAGCTTTTGAGAAAGTGCCCCACAGTAGGTTGCTTAGCAAAGTTAAAGAACATGGTATAAGAGGTAATATACTGACACGCAGTAAGGATTGGTTAACAGGCAAGAAAGTGTTGGATTGAAAGGGTTTAACTGAACCTGTTTGTTCATTGACTGCAAGTAATGTCAGTCACTATGGACCCTAATTTTGTTCTATTAATAAGGGACTCCTCTCAATGTGTTAACTCATAGTCATAGCGTTAGCATTACCCCCGGCACTAACAGGGATCCGTGGCTGGGGAGAGAGAGAGACTGTTACAATAATGGCTCAGAATCTGAGGACAAAAGATTGGAATGTTCCAACAATTAATAGCAGGACATTCTCCTCTTGGTTTGGCATGGTTACTGCTGATTATTTTTGGATGACATTAGAATTGCGGATCTATTATGCTCTGAAGATGATTCAAACGATTTACTATCCTATCCTCGCTACTATTGGTGTCCCTGGTAAGTCTCTGTATCCAACTATTAGATCTGGAAACCATTTTTCACTGATTTATTGTTCTTGTCATATAAATCTTGGGAATACTTAAGCCACTGTGTTCACTCTCTGTCAAAAACTCCACTCTACATCCATATATTAATTACAGTCAATGAACAAACAGGCTGAAGCAGACTGTTTGAAACCTCTGAGTTATTGTTATACCTGAGCTGAGTACACGCCATATTCCTCCCAACACCAACCCTGCCTACTACCACCTCTGTAATATAACCCAACATCCCCTCTGCCTCAGCCCATCTGCTGCATAAACCCTCATCTGTGCCTTTGTTAAATCCACACTTGACAATTCCAAGTTTATCCTAGTCACCCTCCCAGTTATAAACCTCCATAAACCACAGCCCATCCTCTGCTGCCTGTATCCGAACTCACACCAAATCCCGATCACCCATCAACCCTGTGCTCACTGATCTACATTGGCTCCCAGTCTGGCAGCACCTTAATTTTAATATTCTCATTCTTGTTCTTGACTCCTTCCATTGCCTCACCCCTCCAATTACTCCCTTTCCCCTGTCCATTTCACACATTATTGAAATTCGTGTGCCTTCAAGTCTTTATATAATTCCCCTTTTGAAGTGAGTCGCTTTCACTATACATCTTCCCCTGCTCTGATTTTCAATCTATGATGGCACTGATGCCAACGCTATAGAAACCTAGATCAATAAAATGATGTGAACTGCACAGCCTGCCACTTGTAGTGTGGCCTGCACAGTGCCCGATGCTGGGCAGAGATCTAGCCTGGGTATACCATGCATATGCTGTGAGTGTGAAGAAGGGTTTGAATTGACGTCAATAAGCCATTCCGACAGCTTTGATGCACTTCTTTGACACTTTGTCTGTGCATGTCCATTGACCACCTGTGTAGTCACTCTCAGGTGAACACACATTCAGCAGCACGAGGAACCTGCTCCAGTGTTATTCAAAAGGACCAGGCATCTAAATTACAGGTAAGGGGCTTTTGACTTACTTCTGCTATTATACGGTTAGTGCAGGTGCTGTGGATGGTTTTCTGGCGGTTGTGTTGTGAGCTGCTGCACTCATTCAGGGAGGACAGAGGATTTGGTGACTCAACTCTGGACGAGGCATGGGAACTGTAGTTACAGTGTTTCTGGGTCTGCAAGATGACCAGCAAATGGAGCAGAAGCTGCTGAGAGAGGAAGCAATATGAAGAGGGAGGAGGAGGGGGCTCTGCCCTACCCACGCCGGGTTTTCCAAGAGCACTTTTCGTTCTTACACCTAACCCAGGAGCAATGTGTGAGGTGACTCTGATTCAATAAGGAGGTGGTCACAGAGCAGTTTCACCTCCTGTCACACGACCATGAGCCTCACACCAGGGTGAGGACCGAGCTGTCAGTGGCTGTTAGGGTTACAGTTTCATTGAACTTCTATGTGTCTGGATCTTTCCAGATGGGAGCACGTGACATATTCAATATCTCCTAGTCTGCTGTCCATTTATGTATCTGTCAGGTGGCGAAGGTCATCTATGCCGAGTGAGGTGAATACATCATTTTCTCCATCAAACTCTCCAAGTGCCTGCTGATTGATGCGCTGATAATTGTTTCTAAACTCTTACGTTTAAACAATGACGTTGAACTGACTGGCCTGGATTGCTAGGACGGTCCTGACAACAATTCTAGTTTAAGGGTGTCACATTTAACACTCTCCAATTCTCTGGCACGTCCCCCATCTATGGACGAATGTCAGATTATGACAAGCCCTTCTGCTATCTATGCCCACTTCCTTTAGCCATCCAGACCAGGTGGATTATCTACTTGAAGCAGAGCCAATCTTTCCAGTATCTCCTCCCTCTGACCTTTTACTCTATCCATTGCCTCTACTCTCTCTGCTTCCACTGATATTTTGGAAGATTCCTCTTACCACAGCAGTGCAAAGTAATCATTAGCTATTTTACCCTTGCCCTGTGCCTCTAAGCATATATTACACGCGTTTATCCCGCATAGGCGCCAAATGACCTCGTCCTACATGCCTGAAGAAAATGTTTACATTGCCTATTAAAAGATTTTTGGGTTCTCTTTTTTTGTTGTTTTTTTGTGATTGTTTAAGGTGGTTAATGATGTGCTGATCAAACCGGCTGCTTTGTTCTGGATGGTGTAAAACTTCCAGAGCGTTGTTGGAGCTGCACCCTTCCAGGCAAGTGGAGATTATTTCATTAAACTCTGACTTGTGTGAGGCACATGTTACTTGTCAATTATCAGCCCAAGGCTGGATATTGTCGAGGTCTTGTTGCATTTATCTGTGGACTGCTTCAGTACCTGAGCTGTCACAAATGGTACAAAACCCTGTGCAATCATTCGCGAATATTCCCACTTCTGACCTTACGATGGAGGGACAGTGATTGATGAAGACGCTGAAGATTGTTGGGCCAGGGGCTCTACTCTGAGGAACTCCTGCAGTGATGTCCTGGAGCTGAGATAACTGACCTCCAACAACCACAACCATGTTCCTTTGTGCTAGGTATCACGACAATCAAGAACAAAGAACAGTACAGCACAGGAACAGGCCATTCGGCTCTCCAAGCCTGCGCCAATCTTGATGCCTGCCTAAACTAATACCTTCTGCACTTCCGGGTCCCATATCCCTCTATTCCCTTCCTATTCATACATTTGTCAAGATGTCTCTTAAACGTTGTTATCGTATCTGCTTCCACCACCTCCCCTGGCAGCAAGTTCCAGGCACTCACCACCCTCTGTGTAACAAATTTGCCCCGCACATCCCCTCTAAACTTTGCCCCTCGCACCTTAAACCTATGAGCTCTAGTAACTGACTCTTACACCCTGGAATAAAGCTTCTGACTATCCACTCTGTCCATTCCGCTCATAACTTTGTAAACCTCTATCAAGTCGCCCCTCCACCTCCGCCGTTCCAGTGAAAGCAATCCGAGTTTATCCAACCTCTCCTCATAGCTAATGCCCTCCAGACCAGGCAACATCCTGGTAAACCTCCTCTGCACTCTCTCCAAAGCCTCCACGTCCTTCTGGTAGTTTGGCGACCAGAATTGTACGCAATATTCTAAGTGTGGCCAAACTAAGGTTCTGTACAGCTGCAACATGACTTGCCAATTTTTATATTCGATGCCCCGACCGATGAAGGCAAGCATGCCGTATGCCTTCTTGACTACCTTATCTACCTGTGTTGCCACTTTAAGTGACCTGTGGACCTGTACGCCCAGATCTCTCTGCCTGTCAATACTCCTAAGGGTTCTGCCATTTACTGTATACCTCCCACCTGCATTAGACCTTCCAAAATGCATTACCTCACATTTGTCCGGATTAAACTCCATCTTCCATTTCTCCGCCCAAGTCTCCAACCAATCTATATCCTGCTGTATTCTCTGACAATCCTCATCATTATCCGCAACTTCACCAACCTTTGTGTCATCCGCAAACTTACTAATCAAACCAGCTACATTTTCCTCCAAATCATTTATATATACTACAAACAGCAAAGGTCCCAGCACTGATCGCTGTGGAACACCACTAGTCACATCCCTCCATTCAAAAAAACACCCATCCACTGATTCCCTCTGTCTTCTATGACCGAGCCAGTTCTGTATCCATCTTGCCAGCTCACCTCTGATCCCATTGGATTTCACCTTTCGTACCAGTCTGCCATGAGAGTCCTTGTCAAAGGCTTTACTAAAGTCCATATAGATAACATCCATTGCCCTTCCTTCATCAATCATCTTCGTCACTTCCTCAAAAAACTCAATCAAATTAGTAAGACACGACCTCCCCTTTTCAAATCCATACTGTCTCTCGCTAATAAGTTTGTTTGTTTCCAAATGTTAGTAAATCCTGTCCCGTATAATCCTCTCTATTTGTTTCCCTACCACTGACGTCAGGCTCACCGGCCTATCATTTCCTGGATTATCCTTGCCACCCTACTTAAACAAAGGAACAAAATTGGCTATTCTCCAGTCCTCTGGGACCTCACCTGTGGCTAATGAGGATGCAAAGATTTCTTTCAAGTCCCCAGCACTTTGTTGCCTTGCCTCCCTCAGTATTCTCGGGTAGATCCCATCAGACACTGGGGACTTATCTACCTGAATGTTTTGCAAGACGCCCAACACCTCCTCCTTTTTGATAATGAGATGACTGAGACTATCTGCACTCCCTTCCCTAGGCTCATCATCCGCCAAGTCCTTCTCTTTGATGCAAAGTACTCATTTAGCACCTCGCCCATTTCCTCTTGCTCCACACATGAATTCCCATCTCTGTCCTTGAGTGGGCCACCCCTTTCCCTGGTTTCCCTCTTGCTCTCTAGATATGTATAAAACGCCTCGGGATTTTCCTTAATCCCGTTTGCCAATGATTTTTCATGTCCCTTTTTAGCTCTCCTAACTCCTTGCTTAAGTTCCTTCCTCCTGTCTTTATATTCCTCAAGTGCTTCATCTGTTCCTAGCCTTCCAGCCCTGAAAAATGCTTCCTTTTTCTTTTTGACTATGTTCACAATATCCCGTGTCATCCAAGCTTCCCGGAGCTGGCCAAACTTGCCTTACTTCCTCACAGGAGCATGCTGCTCCTGGATTCTAATCAGCTGCCGTTTGAAAGACTCCCACATGTCAGATGTTGATTTACCATCAACCAGCAGAGGGTTTTCCCCCTGATTCCCATTGACTTTCGTTTTGCTCGGGCTGGTTGATGCCATACTCGGTCAAATGCTAACTTGATGTCAAGGGCAGTCACTCTCACCCCACCTCTGGAGTTCTGCTGTTTTGTCCATGTTTGAACCAAGATTCTATTGAAATTAGGAGATGAGTGGATCTGGGGGATCTCAAAATGATCATCGTTGAGCAGATTACTGGTGATTAAATGCCACTTGATAGCACTTTTGATGACACCTTCCATTACATGGCTGATGAATGACAGTAGGCAGAAGGGTGGTGGAAGCATGGCTGTTGGAACATTTTCGATATACCCTTAAGGAGACGGCAAATTGGCATACAGGCCCGTGAGGGCCCATATTCGGACTTTAACTGCTCGGCGTGGTGATCAGTTTCTTGGGCTAGGAGATGAATATTACACATGTACCAGCTCGGCATGGAGATCACTATCCTGGGCTGGTTTACCCATATTCGAACTGTCCCAGCTTGGCATGGAGTTCAGGGTCATGGGATGGTTGACCCATATTCACACTGTGCCAGCTCAGCATGGCGATCACTACCCTGGGCTGGGTTGACCCTTATTGACATTGTACCAACACGGCATGGAGATCAGTGTCGTGCACTGGTTCACCCATATTCATACTGTATCAGCTCGGCATGGCGATTAGTATTCTGGGCTGGTTGACCCATATTCACACTGCACCAGCTCGGCATGGTGATCAGCATCCTGGGCTGGTTGAAACATATTCACACTGTACCAGCTCGGCATGGTGATCAGCATCCTGGGCTGGGAGCCCCATGTTCAGACTGTACCAACTCGGCGTGGTGATCAGTACCCCGAGAAATGCAGGGAAGTTATGCTGAAACTTGATAAAGCTTTGGTTAAACCACAACTAGACGACTGCGTCCAGTTCTGGTCACCATACTTTAGGATGGATGTGAAGGTCCTTGTGTTGGTGCAGAGGAGATTTACCAGAATGGTTCCAGGGTTGCGGGATTTTAACTACAAGGTTAGACTGGAAAATCTGGTGTTTTATCCCTGTGAAAAGGAGATTGAGGGGAGTTATGATGGATGTGTACAAGATTATAACACGTTTAGATAAAGTAGACAAAGAGAATCTGTTCCCAGTAGCTGATGGTACAAGAACTATAGATAAGGTTTGGGTAAGAGATGCAGGGGAAATGTGAGGATGAACTTTATTATGTACTAGGTGGTAATGAGCTGGAATGGTGAAAGCAGAGACAGTGAACGATTTTAAAAGGATTTTGGTTGGACCCGTGAGGGAAATAAACTTGCATGAATACGGGAATAGAACAGTAAATGGGACTGACTGGATTGTTCGACAGAGAGATGGCATTGACTTGATGGGTGGAATGGACTCCTTCAGTGCTGTTATGAATCTATGACAGGAGGATACTATTACTATCGCTTCCATTTGCTATTCAATGATGAACACAGGAGGTTATGCCCGCAGCAGCACCAGGCATACCTCAAAATGAGGTGTCAACCTGGTGAAGCTGCAACCCAGGACTACTTGCATGCCAAAAAGTGGAAGCAGCTTGTGATATACAGAGCTAAACTATCCCATAACTAACAGATCAGATCTAAGCTCTGCGGTCCTGCCACATCCAGTCGTGAATGGTGGTGGACAATTAAACAACTAACTGGAGGAGTGGCTCCACAAATATCCTCATCCTCAATGATGGGAGAGGCCAGTACATCAGTGTAAAAGATAAGGCTGAAGCATTTGTAACAATCTTCAGCCAGAAGTGCCGCTGGAAGCTTCCCATACTTTACTTTGTATTCTCCATTGACAACACTTATCTTAACAATTTAAAACTTCAGATGCAAGAATAGAACAATACCGATTCAAAAAAAAAAAGAAAACAAAGGAAATAAATTACTTCCGTGGTTTTTCTTCAAATTTCTTCCCAACAACTGGAATTAAAGCTAATAAAGGGTGAATTCCCACAAGTAAACATTCTAACTCCAAAGTGTTTAAGCCTGTAGTAAACTTCAGTCCGAGTCATCAAAACCCATGGATGAGTCTCTCTCTCTCTCTCCCTCTTTTTCTCTTTCGCTTTCTCCCCTTTCTCTCTTTCCCAGCACAAAGCAATTGCATTTTAACACTCCAACATCCATGTTATAGTAACCTTTAACCTCCCCACTAACACCGATTTAAAATCCAACTGTACATACATGTTAAACAACAAACTATTTTAAGGCAACATGCAGGACCAGACGAGAGAGGGTTAACTGACCGTAATAGACACTGGCTTGAGACAGACAAAGAAATCACACTGGAGACTTCAAATACACAAACAGAAACTAGCTCACACACAAGCTTTTCCTCTTGTTTTCCTCACACAGTATTTCAGCCTCACTGCGGCTCTGAAACATTTCCATTCCTTTGATATCTCAAATGCACTCGTGACTTGGTGGGATTGAGAGCAACAATCTGTTCTATTCTGTGTTGTCACCAATTTAACGGGCCAGGCTGGCAAGGGCATCACCTTAAAGGGACAAAATGGCAAGGGTGTCACCTTAATGGAACAGAATGGCAAAGGCATCAACTTAATGGGACAGACCGGCAGTGGCTTAACCTTAATGGGACAGTCTGGTAAGGGTTATCCCTCTCCATCATTGTCCTCCTCCGAGGCCTCCAGGCCCGTTTCAGTACCACCTGTGTGATACTTTGCTTTTTGTGACGGCTGCTACAGCCGCCTGGGTGCTGCTTTCCACTATGGGTTAACAGTCACTGAATTGTAGACCTGTACCGTGCATGGTCTGTCTTCCGGTGGCTCACTCCTGCAACTCCCTAAGGGCACTCTAGAATCCTCTAACCTTTGGGTCAACTGGAAATTATCCTGCGTGACAGTGACAATATATTTCCCTGCTAACTCTAACTGCTGTTGAACTGCACCAGCCTGTACGGTATTAAGTGTCTGTAGTTTTATAGTGACAGTAAAGGACACTAGCTTATTGTGTAACTCATGTCGCTGTGTCTGCTGCTCCTGCTGGTTCTGTTTACTTTGATCTACCATTTCTCTCACCTGTGACTGTATCACTTCCTCATCGCACTGTGCACAGTGTGATGCTAAACATGGAGTCAGATTTGAAGCCTTTTCACCCTTCCGATGTTTAGCCAAGACCTGTGCCTGGATCAACTCCAATATCCTTTTTAATGGAATGAGTTCATGCTTCCATACACAGTCTCCCAAAAGGGACTGGATACTGTCCATATTACACTTAGTGCTTAACTCTTCCTCATATGTTTCCCAGAGACCCTTCTTCCCATTGTCTTTTTGTGACATAATGTGTATACAAAGAGACATCACTGGTCAGTAAAACCTGCTGCCCCTCAAAAGAGTTTATGCCTGCAAGAATTGCCACTGGTCATACGAATGTTCCTATGTTTCTGAAACTTGCTTCAACACCCTCGGTTTGCAAGGTAGTCAAATTCCCCGGGTTTCAGCACCACTTGTAAGATCTGGGGTTTGGTTTAATTTAATTGTCAGTCTTTGGCCAATTACAATGTCACTATATGTTGGGAGATCAGATCTAAAAGGGACTTGCAGCTCAGACTGGCTCTCAAACCATATGGGTACGAGGCTGCTTTCACAAAGTTCACCGACTTAATTAAGTTCTCCACAATAAGCACAAAATGGTGATACTGAGCAAAGGGCAGTGGTCAGCAGTTGTGTTCACAATGGAATACCGGTCCTCAACCTTTGGTTAACTGTGGAACCTTGTCTCTTCATTGAAGTCTATCTTCTGTCTTCTTCATTGATGATGATGTGCACTTTTGGAGTCTTACAAGTTCTTACTTTATACACCTTTCCCAGTTTGGTTCTGTTCGATATCAGGTAAAAGTCCGTTTCTGTTTATTTAATTGGTGAGGCATTAACTACCTACCCTTCCATGATGGTACTTCGAGCTTGGTTTAAGTCATTGATATTGGCGTTCAGTGGGGAGTGGGGGAGGGGCCTCCAGTTTCGAGCTGCCTTGATTCTATGAATTCCTTTGCAAAAGGACATATCTTGACCAAGTGCCACCCTGCTGTGGCTATTCAACCACAGTGACCACTTAATGGGATTGATATATACTTGTCTCATTTCACAGCTTCCTGGCCACACAGGGATTGTTTGCAGTTTTAAACCAGTTAAAAAGCTAACAGTCTCCCTGGGATAATACAAAGGTCTGACGACTTTTAAATAACGGGTCTCAACAGGTCGAGACTTGTCCAGAAGTTTAGCTAACATCATGCGTTCTGGTTATGTTACATACTGAATACTATTTTAACCGTTATACTGAAGAATATGACAACTAAGTTCTAACAGTCCTATCATAAAATAAACGCAATCCTGCAGTTTTGTCCCAACAAGGACGGAGATATCCAGATTTGTGTTTGGAGACAGCAACCAATACTGCCCACTGTTGACTGATTGTGTCTGAAGCTGTTGGGTTTTAGCTAAACACAGGGCATTTCTTTTATTCGCTCATTCATGGGATGTGGGCGTCGCTGTATAGGCCAGCATTTATTGCCCATCCCTAATTGCCCTTGAAAAGGTGGTGCTGAGCTCTCTTCTTGAACCACTGTAGTCCATTTGGGAAAGGTACACCCATAGTCCTGTTCGGATTTGCCAGGATTTTGACCCAGCTACAGTGAAGGAACGGCGATATAGTTTCAAGTCAGGATGGTGTGTGGCTTGGAGATGAACTTGCAAGGTGGTGGTGTTCCCATGCATCTGCTGCTCTTGTCCTTCTCGGTGGCAGAGGTCGCGGGTTTGGATGGTGCTGTTTAAGGAGCTTTGGTGAGTTGCTGCAGTTCATCATGTAAATGGTACACATTGTGTCAGTGGTGGAGGTGTGAATGTTGTGGATGGAGTGCCAATCAAGTTTGTTGCTTTGTCCGGGAAAGTCCTAAGCTTCCTGAGTGTTGTTGGAGCTGCCACATCTAGGAAAGTGGCGTATTCCATCCCATTCCTGACTTGTGCCTTGTAGATGGTGGACAGGCTTTGGGGAGTCAGGAGGTGAGTTACTCGCCACAGGATTTCTGACCTGCTCTTGCAGCCACGGTATTTATATGGCTACTCCATTTCAGTTTCTCGTTCAATTTCTAATCAATGGTAACCCACCAGGATGTTGATAGTGGGGCATTCAGTGATGGCAATGCCATTGAATGCGAGGGGGAGATGGCCAGATTCTTTCTTGTTTGAGACGGTCATTGTCTGGCACTTGAGTGGCACAAAGGTTAGTTGCCGCTTATCAGCCCGAGATGGATATAGTCCAAAAATTTCTGCATCTCGATATGGGTTGCTTCAGCGTCTGAGGGGTGGTGAATGGTAATAAACATTGAGCAATCATCAGTGAACATCCCCACTTCTGACCTTTTGACTGAAGGAAGATCATTAATGAAGCAGCTGAAGATGGTTGGGACTCGGACACTACCCTGATCAACTCCTGCAGTGATGTCCTATAGCTCAGCTGATAACCTCGAACAACCATAGCCATCTTCCTTTGCATTAGGTATGACTCCAACTAGCGAAGAGTTTTCCCACTGATTCCCATTGATTCCAGTTTTGCTAGGGCTCCTTGATGCCATACTGAGTCAATTGCAGCCTTGATGTCAAGGGGAGTCACTCTCACCTCACCTCTTGAGCTCAGCTCTTTTGTCCATGTTTGTACCAAGGTTGTATTGAGAACATGAGCTGAGTGGCCTTGGGAACGCCAAACGGAGAGTCAGTGAGCAAGTTATTGCTAAGCAAGTGGTAATGTCACTGGCATAGTAATCCAGAGGACCAGGCTTGTGCTCTGGCGACACGAGTTCGAATCCTACCACAGCAGATAGTGAAATTTGAATTCAATTAATCAAATCAGGAATTTAAAAAGATTGGTATAATGGTGCCATGAAACCTTTGTCAATTGTTATGAAAACCCATCTGGTTCACTGATGTCCGTCAGGGAAGGAATTCTGTCGTCCTTACCTGGCCAGGTCGACATGAGATTCTAGACTCACAGCAATGCGGTTGACTATGAAATGGCTGAGCAAGCCACTCAGTTCAAGGGGAATTAGGGATGGGCAATAAATGCTGGCTTGACGCCCACATCCCATGAACGAATGAGAACACCTTATGTCACTTTGCTGATTATTGAGAGTTGACTGATGGGGTGGCAGCTGGCCAGTTTGGATTTGTGCTGATTTTTGTGCACAGTTAATGCATTTTTGGAGGACTAACAAGGCAAGGGAATATACAATGGATGGTTGGACCCGAGGAAGCTCAGAAGGTCAGAAGGACCTTGGTGTACTTGTCCATACATCACTGACGGCAGCAGTACAGGTAGATAAGGTGGTTAGAAAGGCATACAAGGATACTTGCCTTTATTAGCCAATGCATAGAATATAAGAGCAGGGAGGTTATCATCATAATATATGAAACGCTGATTTGGCCACAGCTGGAGTACTGTGTACAGTTCTTTTCACCACACTACAGGAAGGATGTGATTGCACTGGAGAGGGTGCAGAGGAGACTCACCAGGATATTGCCTGGGCTGGAGCTTTTCAGCTATGAAGGGAGACTGAAAAGGCTATGGCTGTTTTCCTTGGAACACAGAAGGCTGAGGGGGGACATGATTGAGGTGCACAAGATTATGAGGGATATTGATTGGTTAGGGAGCAAGACTTAAAGCAACCAGAAGTACTGCACAAAGAACAGCTAGGCGTTGCGCAAACGACGACTGGCAACACCTATGCAGTCATATTCAGCTGGCCTCAGACTCCGGAAACATCAGAGGAATGTATGATGGCATGAAGAGAGCTCTTGGGCCAACCATCAAGAAGATCGCACCCCCTCAAATCTAAATCGGGGGACATAATCACTGACCAACGCAAACAGATGGACCGCTGGGTTGAGCACTACCTAGAAGTGTACTCCAGGGAGAATGCTGTCACTGAGACTGCCCTCAATGCAGCCCAGCCTCTACCAGTCATGGACGAGCTGGACAGACAGCCAACCAAATCGGAACTCAGTGATGCCATTGATTCTCTAGCCAGCCGCAAAGCCCCTGGGAAGGACAGCATTACCCCTGAAATAATCAAGAGTGCCAAGCCTGCTATACTCTCAGCACTACATGAACTGCGATGCCTGTGCTGGGATGAGGGAGCAGTACCCCAGGACATGCGCGATGCCAACATCATCACCCTCTATAAAAACAAAGGTGACCGCGGTGACTGCAACAACTACCATGGAATCTCCCTGCTGAGCATAGTGGGTAAAGTCTTTGCTCGAGTCGCTCTGAACAGGCTCCAAAGCTGGCCGAGCGCGTCTACCCTGAGGCACAGTGTGGCTTTCGTGCAGAGAGATCGACCATTGACATGCTGTTCTCCCTTCGTAAGATACAGGAGAAATGCCGTGAACAACAGATGCCCCTCTACATTGCTTTCATTGATCTCACCAAAGCCTATGACCTCGTCAGCAGACGTGGTCTCTTCAGACTACTAGAAAAGATCGGATGTCCACCAAAGATACTAAGTATCATCACCTCATTCCATGACAATATGAAAGGCACAATTCAACATGGTGGCTCCTCATCAGAGCCCTTTCCTATCCTGAGTGGTGTGAAACAGGGCTGTGTTCTCGCACCCACACTTTTTGGGATTTTCTTCTCCCTGCTGCTTTCACATGTGTTCAAATCCTCTGAAGAAGGAATTTACCTCCACACAAGATCAGGGGGCAGGTTGTTCAACCTTGCCCGTCTAAGAGCGAAGTCCAAAGTACGGAAAGTCCTCATCAGAGAACTCCTCTTTGCTGACGATGCTGCTTTAACATCTCACACTGAAGAGTGCCTGCAGAGTCTCATCGACAGGTTTGCGTCTGCCTGCAATGCATTTGGCCTAACCATCAGCCTCAAGAAAACGAACATCATGGGGCAGGACGTCAGAAATGCTCCATCCATCAATATTGGCGACCACGCTCTGGAAGTGGTTCAAGAGTTCACCTACCTAGGCTCAACTATCACCAGTAACCTGTCTCTAGATGCAGAAATCAACAAGCGCATGGGTAACGCTTCCACTGCTATGTCCAGACTGGCCAAGAGAGTGTGGGAAAATGGTGCACTGACACGGAACACAAAAGTCCGAGTGTATCAGGCCTGTGTCCTCAGTACCTTGCTCTACGGCAGCGAGGCCTGGACAACGTATGCCAGCCAAGAGCGACGTCTCAATTCATTCCATCTTCGCTGCCTTCGGAGAATACTTGGCATCAGTTGGCAGGACTATATCTCCAACACAGAAGTCCTTGAAGCGGCCAAAACCCCCAGCTTATACACACTACTGAGTCAGCGGCGCTTGAGATGGCTTGGCCAAGTGAGCCGCATGGAAGATGGCAGGATCCCCAAAGACACATTGTACAGCGAGCTCGCTCCTGGTATCAGACCCACCGGCCGTCCATGTCTCCGCTATAAAGACGTCTGCAAACGCGACATGAAATCGTGTGACATTGATCACAAGTCGTGGGAGTCAGTTGCCAGCATTCGCCAGAGCTGGCGGGCAGCCTTAAAGACAGAGCTAAATCGAAGAGACTTAGTAGTTGGCAGGAAAAAAGACAGAGGCGCAAGGGGAGAGCCAACTGTGCAACAGCCCCGACAAACAAATTTCTCTGCAGCACCTGTGGAAGAGCCTGTCACTCCAGAATTGGCCTTTATAGCCACTCCAGGCGCTGCTTCACAAACCACTGACCATCTCCAGGCGCATATCCATTGTCTCTCGAGATAAGGAGGCCCAAAGAAGAGGGAGCAAGAAACTTTTTCCCTTAGTGGTGGGTTCAAGAACCAGGGGGCATAGATGTAAGGTATGGAACACGTGGTTTAGGGGGGATTTGAGGAACTTTATTTTCACCCAGAGGGTGGTTGGAATCTGGAACACACTGCCTAAAGGCATGGTGGAGGCAGGAACCCTCACAACATTTAAAACGTATTTAGATGAGCGCTTGAAACGCCATAGTACACAAGGCTACGGGCCAGTAAAATGGGATTAGAATAGTTGGGTGCTGGATGGCCGGCCCAGACACGATTGGCCGATGGGCCTACTTCTGTGCTGTATAACTCTGTGACTCTATGACACACTTGGGCAATTTTCAAGATTGCCGGGGAGATGCCAGTTTTGTAGCTGTACTGGAACAGCTTGGCGAGGGGCACGACACATTCTGGAGCACAGGTCTTCAGTACTATGTTGTCAGGGCCCATAGCCTTTGCAGTAAACAGTGCCTTCAGTCATTTCTTGCTATCACGTGGAGTGAATCGGTTTGGCATCTGTGATACTGGGGACTTCAGGAGGGGTCTGAGATGAATCATCAACTCGGCACTTCTGGCTGAAGATTGTTGCAAATGTTTCAGCCTTGTCTTTCACACTGATGTGCTGGCCTCTCCCATCTTTGAGGATGGAGATATTTGTGGACCCACCTCCTCCAGTTGGTTGTTTAATTGTCCACCACCATTCACGATTGGATGTGGCAGGACTGCAGAGCTTAGATCTGATTCATTGTTTGTGGGATAACTTAGTATTGTTTATTTCATGCTGCTTCCACTGTTTTGCTTGCAGGTAGTCATGTGTTGTAGCTTCACCTGGTTGGCACCTCATTTTGAGGTTTGCCTGGTGCTGCTCCTGACATGTCCTCCTGCACTCTTCATTGAACGAGGGTTGGTCTCCTGGCATGATGGTAATGGTAGGGTGGGAAATATGCCGGTTCATGAGGTTATGGATTGTGTTTAAGTACAGTTTTGCTGTTGCTGATGGCCCACAGCGCCTCATGGATGCCCAGTTTTGAGTTCCTGGATCTGTTTGAAATCTATCCCATTTAGCAAGGTGAAAGTGCCACACAACACGAAGGAGGGTATCTTCAAAGTGAAGACGAGACTTTATCTCCACAAGGACTGTGAAATGGTCACTCTTACCAATACTGTCATGGACAGATGCATCTGTGACCGTTAAATTTGTGAGGGCGAGGTCAAATAGGTTTTTCCCTCCTGTTAGTTCCCTCAGCACCTGCAGCAGGCACAGTCCAGCAGCTATGTCCTTTAGGTCTCTGCCAGCTCTGTCTTTAATGGTGTCCCCGAGCCATTCTTGCTGATGGACATTGAAGTCCCCCACCCAGAGATAATTCTGTCCCCTGCTACCCCCAGCTGGTGTTCAACATAAAGGTATACTGACTCATCAGCTGAGGGAGGGCGGTAGGTGATCATCAGCAGGAGGTTTTCTTGCCCATGTTTGACCTGATTCTGTGAAGCTTCATGGGGTCTGCAGACAAGGGTCTGGCCTGCTGCTGGGAGAGGACATACTCCGGATGATGATGGCAGCGTCTAGGACACTGTCTGTAATGTATGATTCGGTAAGTATGACTATGTTTTCTGCTGCTTGAGTAGCCTGTGGGACAGCTCTCCCAACTTTGGCACAAGATCCCAGATGTTGGTAAGGAGGACTTTACAGGGTCGACAAGTCTGGATTTGCCGTTGTTGTTTCTGGTGCCTAGATCGATGTCGGGTCGTCCATCCGGTTTCATTGCTTTTCTAAAATTGTGTAGCTGTTTTTTCCAACTGAGCAGCTTGCCAGGCCATGTCAGGATCAACCACATTGCTGTGGGTCTGGAGTCACATGTAGGCCAGACCAGGTTAGGATGGCAGATTTCCTTCCCAAACGGACATTAGTGAACCAGATGTGTTTTTACAACAATTGACAAAGAACACCATAAGAATGGATATTTAAATTCTAGAGTTTTATTAAAGATGATTAATGATGTCAGAGTCTGTCTTGTTTTGAAATGTAAATAAACTGGAAATTTTCGAATCAACAGTTTGTAAGACGCCAGGAATGTAAGGGATTTGGATCGTTTAATTGTCCTGTGGTTTAAAACATGTATGTGACCAGGAAGAAAATTTGCTTTTGTTTGTGCTGATAACAATCCTGAAGGATCTGTAACATCCACAAAGATTGATTAAATTACAGAAGCAAATGTAAACACTTGCTCACCATCAAGGCAGTCTTTCATATCACAATCTGAACAAATAATTAGACATCTCATTGGACAATTGTAGCTTACGGTGGATTTTGATAGGACAGTGTGATCTTGTCAATGAAACATCCGGCCCACCTTGGTATGAAATGTATAAAAATCATTGCAAATATTGATTCAGTGATAAGGTCGAGGAGCTTGGTCAGTTGCTGAACAATTAACAGGGAGGTAAATACACACTGGGTTATCATGCATGCATGACTCCTTGTAAAATGTTTGTGACTATAGAGTCATTGGTGTTTAATTTGAGCTTTGAGTGCTGTCTCATGATTTCTTATAATTCTCATGTTTGAACCATAGAGTAACCAATCAAAAAGATGACACAAAGACCTGTGTCCAGAGTTATGTCCTAGACTAGTTAACAACCCTTATGAAACACTCTGGAATATCATTCCTGCATCTTTATTGTCCTTCCATAATTATTCTTGACACTGATTGGCTTGCTTGACTATTTCAGAGGACAGGTAAAAGTGATCCACATTGAGCTACATGGAGACCAGAACAGACAAGGATGGTATATCTCCTTCCCTAAAGGACATTAATGAACCAGATAGATTGTTTTATAAATTGATGATAGTTTCATGGCAACATTATTAAGTCCAGATTTCAATTCTAGATTTTCATTTATCAACTGAATGTATTAAATCATTGAATTTTATGTTCCACCAGCTGCGATGGTGGGATTTGAACCCATGTCCCTAGGGCATTAGCCCGAGCCTCTGGATTGCTAGTTCAGTGACATTGCCAGTATCCCACTGTCACTGCCACGCTGCATCACATTCCTCCCTTACATAAAACCTTCCTCTTTGACCAAGCTGTTGGTCATCTGAGCTCATATCACCTGTTGTGGCTCAGTGTCATACTTTGCTTCATGATGCTCCTGTGAAGCATCTTGAGATTTGTATTTTTTACATTAAAGGCACTATTAAAATATACGATGTTATTGTTGACATTTACCAGACATGACTTGTCTTACCATATCCTTGCTGCTGGTCCATTTGTTGTCTACTGTATTTTTTTTCTCTCAAGCAGCGAATACTTTTGTCCTGGGATGTGAACTCTAGAAATTTCCCCATCGGTTAAATAGACTGGTCAGTAAATACCGAGTTTACTCCATCTCTCCTTTCTTAATCAGGGTGCAACATTGACAACCCTCCAGTCCTTTGCATTGCAGATTAAAGAGGAAATTGATGCAATAGTGAGGAATATTATTAGCACTGACGATGTCGAATATGTATGGGTAGAGCTGAGAAACACTAACGGGCAGAGAACCTTACTGGGGGTTGTGTATAGACCCCCAAACTGTGGTTCTGATGTTGGGAATGGCATTAAACAGGAAATTAGAGACGCATGTGAGAAAGGAAAATCTGTAATTATGGATGCCTTTAATCTGCAGATAGATTGGGCAAATCAAATTCCTCACAATATCGTAGAGGAGGAATTTCCGGAGTGGTTTTCTGCACCAATACTTTGGGGAACCAACTAGAGAACAGGCCATCCTAGACTGGTTATTGTGTAATGAGAGAGGAATAATTGACAATCTAGTTGTGCGAGATCCCTTGGGGATGAACGACCATGACATGATAGAATTCTTCATCACGGTGGAGAGTGACCTAGTTGATTCTGGACGAGGGTCGCGAAGTAAACTATGAAGATAAGTGGCATGAGTTGGCTATGATGGATGGCGAACATTACCGAAATCGACGACGCTGGATAGGCAATGGCAAACATTCAAAGAGTGCATGGATGAACTGCAACAATGGTTTACTCCTGTCTGGCGCAAAAGATAAACGGGAAAGGTAGCCAAACCATGGCTTACAAGGAAAATTAGAGATAGCGTTAAATCCAAGAAAGAGGCATTCAAATGCGCCAGAAATAACAACTGACCTGAGGATTCGTAGCAGTTTCGAGTTCAGCAAAAGAGCACCAAGAGATTAATTAAGAAGGGGTGTTGGAGAAATCCAGATTATGCCCAATTATTCAACAAATTCTCCGGACTCAGACTCTGAGAATAAAGACTTTATTTCATTATATCATGGGGTGCACACCTTACCTAAAAGCGGTCCAGTGCTACTCCACAGAACAAAGGAAATCCACAACGGATAGACAGTTGCTCAGCCCATCCTGGCTGGACACAATCAAATCAGAACGGTTATTGATTACATACATTACACATAGTACCAATTGGATTACTGAATAGGCATCATGTGGCAACGTGATCAGCTCATGCAAGCCCCTAATCACCAATTGATTATCTCAGGCCCCATAAATTATCCTGGAGTCTTTCAGCTGTCACTTTAATTAGGCATGCATTCCTGAAGGTGCTGTGCAGTCTGCAGTTACACTGATAAGAGGGGCCCCTCTCGTTGTCTGTGCTGTGCTGTACCAGGCTCAAACTGTGAGCTAACTAATCTGTCCCACAATGCCTCGGTCAAATACTCCATTTTGTACCGATATGTAGCTATACTTTCAATTCATACATGAGACTATATATGTATACATATATTCACGAGGATTATATTAATCTACTTACTCAAATAACAATTATAGAAGCAAAAGCTCAGCAAAACTGCTCCCACTATCCCTCCTTTTATCATACCATGATAACAAAACATCATCGTATGCAAAGGAGAGGGGTAGGATTTAAAATGTTGTTAAAGCATAATATCTCTCCCTCTCCACACTGCACCAGCCGCAAGGCCAAGTTGCCTCGGCAGCCCTGAAGCTATGAAGTCATTTCTGATAAGCTGTCCCTCCCTCCAGCACTGAAGCTAGCTTGTTAACAATACATGATTGATTAATTTCATCTTAAATGTCCCCATAACATTCTGTTCTTAAAATTCTAAAATTCCGTTCCCACATTCCCCTCTTGACTCTTCAAAACCTTTTAAGAATCCTTCCCTTGATCCCACCTAGGTACCTTTAATGGTCTCTATTTGTCGAGAAACAGCTTTCAACGCCCGGAGGGGTCGGACTCAATACGTTGCCTGCTTGTGCCACAAGAGGGATCTGTGGGACCTCTGTAAAGGCATAGGTTTTGCAGGGGCTTCAATTAATTGTTTACAGAATAACAGGTGGTACACTTGTACAATTACAATTTCTTTTAAGCATCACTGTTACATAATCGATTGTACAAACATAATACAATTCCATAAAGAACATGGATCATTCATTAGATCACTTTAAGTATATGAAAAGGTTATCCATTTACCCCTTCATGGGATAACCAAAAGATCGAAAGAGTAGGCCAGGCTCCTCTGCTAAAGGGGGAATGTAGCCGGAGCCTGGGGGGTTATCCAATGGCGGGGGTTCGCTATCGGGAGGGTACTCCTCGGGGAACTCCCCAGGATAGTAGTCCTCAGGGTGGTGCTCCAGATAATCAGAGTACCGCCAAACGGAAAGGTCATCCTCCGCAACTGACGGCTCTGACCCGTTGAGGTCATTCGGATCCTGGGGTTCCATGTCGGAGCAATGACAAGCTGCATTGGAGCAAGGGATTTCAGACTCGTGAAACGGCAGTACAGACCAGGGAGGGGTTTCCTTCTCAGGGATCGCAACCATTTGGGACATTACGAGTGCTGTCGTGTCAGCAATCCTAGTGACGTGGTTCTAATGACAAGGCGCTTACAGCAGACCCTACAGCAGAATGGGATAGTTCTGACTAATATATATAAGAATGAATAAAGCAAGGCCGAGGCCAAGATACTTGAGGATGCTTATGAATATTCCCCCGAGCCCCGTGCCGATATCAGGGAGCCACCCCCACCAATCAAAGGGCTTCTCTTTACACACCAAGTCGAGGGTGCACATCTGGTCTTGGATGACATGCACGTCTGTCTCAATTTGCTGATCTTTATTGACGTAGAAGCAACCTGTCTCATGTATGGCTGCACACAACCCTCCCTGGGCTGCTAATATAAAATCAAGGGCCATTCGGTTTTGGATCACAACTTTGGATAGGAAGGTGATCTCCGACTGCATATTCAGAATGGCATTGACAGTTCTGTTCTCAATAATTTCCATGGTAGCTGAGATATTAACTGAGGCCTTTTCGAGGTCTGACACCCCTATTCCCGGGAGGAGGACTCGGACAAACCCGTGGAATCCTGTATTACGGGTAATTAAAGGGTTGTTTGGAACTGGTCGTTCATAATGCCTCGCAGCTCCTGGGTGATTATGACGGGAATGGATGGTGAGGTGCTTAACTCCAAAGGCCTCAGGAACAATATTGCCAATGGTACAGGTCCCAGCCCAGTCGGCCGGGAGGGTCTTGTACACCCTGTTCCCGCACAGCCAATAGGAGCCATTGGGAACAATAGTTGGGTGCCAGCGAGTAGAATTGTGGCACCCGTCCACCCAGTACTTATGAAAAGGAATCTGCTCCATTATGTCCCAACGGAGGCGACAAGACTGACTGAGCCTTATCGCCCTCAGCACCATCAAGCTGGGGCACCTGGATTGGTCTCTGGAATCGCATGGGCCAGTCTCCTTCCCCTCAAAGGAGCGGTGGCCGTTAGCTACCCATGTAGATATATGGTTATTTAAGGTCAGGTTGTATTCTCGCTGACACTCACATCCATTTTCCTTAAAGCGGAGCTCATGTTCAGATTTAGGGGCTTGCAAGAGACATGCGAACTCATCCTTGCTCCCACTACAATCCCAAAATGAAACCATAGGGCCGGATAGATTGTGGAACCGGAACCGAGCGTATTGCCAGTCGTAATCTGCAAGGTAGACGCAGGTACTCAAAGGCACCTCACCTACCCATTCCCGACTGGCAGGGAGTTCCGGTGTTCCATCCTTGGTGATGCACTGATCCTGGGTGCTGTTATTTCTTACACATAACCAGGCTAGTCACTTAATGGCCACCGGGGTGGGCTGCCACCTCCAAAGGGGTGCATGCTTAATGATAGCTGCTGTATTACCTAGGGACCACGTGGGTGCTGAGGGAAGAGCCAGTAAATGCATCTCTGACGCGGAGGAGTTAGTGGGGAACCGGGTACAAACCCAACATTCAGTGTTATGGCCCTGTGAGGCAATGGCCTGCATCCTTTGAACCGCAGAATTATCAGCCCAAGTTTGTACTAAAGTCACACAGAATAAGGTCAGAATCACAGTCCACGCCTTCCTCATCCTCTATTCGTGTCCCTCTGGGGTGGCGCTTCCTTGCAGCGTGTTCTGTGCGTCGACTCAGGTCTTCCTTCGACCTTCACAGCCGTCCAGGTTACCAGCAGGACGAGGTACGGGCCTTTCCACCTAGGAGAAACAGAAATCTTCTCTAATGATTTTATCATGACATAGTCCCCAGGTTGGAAAGGATGCATTGAGTCATCACTAGGAGAGGGAATGGCCTCTTTTACCAGATCGTGGTTATGGGTAATCATTTTAGGGAATGGTTTAACGTAGTTTAGAAGGGCCTCCTTTGTCAGGAGTAACGCCGCGTCCACAGGAAATTTGGGAGGTCTTGCCCCCGCGGGCTCGCTCTTCCCATTAGGACCTCAAATGGGGTAAGTCTGGTAGTTCTGTTGACCTGGTTTCTTATTGTATACAGGGCCAAGTGTAGGGCCTCTGGCCAAGGCAGGCCCGTGTCCTGTGTGATCTTTGTCAGAATGGTTTTAAGGGTAGCATTCATCTGTTTCACCATACCTGAGGACTGGGGCTGATATGGGATATGATATTTCCATGCGATGCCCAATGCTTTACTAACTATTTCTTTGACTGCCGCGGTAAAGTGGGTGCCTATGTCACTGTTAATGCTCCCCAGAATCCCAAACCTAGGTTTGACATCCTTCATGAGGCATTTGACCACTGTTCTAGCATCGTCTTTTATTGTGGGGAAGGCTTCTACCCATTTGGAAAATATGTCGACAATTACCATCATGTACTTAAA
The DNA here is from genome assembly GCF_036365525.1 of Heterodontus francisci. Lineage (NCBI taxonomy): Eukaryota > Metazoa > Chordata > Chondrichthyes > Heterodontiformes > Heterodontidae > Heterodontus > Heterodontus francisci. The sequence goes on from NW_027141931.1 coordinate 1,553,498, forward strand.
ACCCTGTTTAGCTGGCATGTGTGCGACATCAATCTGCAAATGGTTAAAAGGTCCGTCTGGGGCTGGCAGATGATCATATTTGGCGGCAAGTTTAGCACTATTATTTTGTAGACATATCAAACATCTTGACACTGATGCTTGTGCTGCTGCTGCAAAGCCCGGTGCGTGCCAAGCTTGATGTACTGCATGTATCATCCCCCTTCTTCCTGCATGGCCGACCCCATGGGCGGCCAATGCAAGGATATGCAAGTGGGCTCCAGGGCAAATGAACCTGCCGTCAGGATGCATCATTAGTCCCATAATGGGGGATTCCTTAGCTCCTATGCGCGTCCAGCTGTCTTTCCCAGCTTGTGGAGCACTTTCTTGTGCTTCCCTTATTCCCGCTATTAGATCTGAACCTGTTGCTGCTTTTTCTGTTTTGGTGGCCTGCAGTACTCTTACGGTGGGAGATAAAGCTGCTTGTCGAGCGGCTTGGTCAGCTCGGGCATTTCCTTCGGAGATTGGGTCGCTTGCGGCGGTATGGGCAGTACACTTTATAACAGCTACTGTAGCGGGGAGCATAATAGCCTGGAGAAGATTGTTAACAAGGAGAGCATGTGGCAAAGGTCGTCCAGAAGATGTAATAAACCCTCTATTTTTCCAGAGAGTTCCAAAATCATGAACCACTCCAAAAGCATATCTAGAATCTGTGTAAATATTGACAGACCTGCAGTCAGCAAGGATACAGGCTCTGGTCAGCGCAAACAGTTCGGCTGCTTGCGCAGAGGTGCCTTCTGGCAAGGCAGCAGATTCTAGGGTTTCAAAAGGTTTGCATATCGCATAACCTGCGAACATTTGGTGATCGGAGGGTCGAAAGGTGGAGCCGTCTGTGAAAAGGATAATGTCTGGGTTGTCTAACGGAGTTTCAAAAAGGTCCGGGCGCGGGGTGACAACCTCTTGGACGGTGTGTCAAGGTGTGCGGTCGGGGATTCTTGAATAACAGGGAGAAGGGTGGCGGGATTTCGAGCGGGGGCGCGCTGGAGCATAAGATTGGTACGAGAAAGTAAGACGACCTCATAGCCAGTTCTCCTTGACGCTGTAACATGTTGAGTCGCTGCTGAATTTTACAGCAGGGAGACCGAATGAGGAACAAAAACGGTGCAAGGATAATCCAGTACTATAGGGGTGGACTTTTCAACCATTACAGCGGCAGCCGCCACAGCTCGCAAACAGGTAGGCATTCCCCTTACAACAGGTGGTAATTGTACAGAATAAAAGGATACAGGTTGACGGAGATCCCCATGCAGTTGTGCTACTATTCCTGACGCGTATCCTTCCTTCTCATTAACATACAGTGGAAATGGTTGAGTATAGTCAGGGATGCCCAGAGCAGGCGCTGAGATCAAGGACCGTTCATGTTCCTTAAAAGCCTGTTCCATGTCGGGTGTCCAGTTCACCCGGGTTGGTTGTTTTGGCGAGGATGCCTCGCGAAATGGCGCATCAATAACCCGATAATCTGGTATCCAATGTCTGCAGTAATTTACCACACCCAGAAAGGACAAAAGTTCAGTTCTTGTAGCGGGAGGCGAGAGGTTAATGATGGCTGCGATGCGATCTTGTGACAATGCTCTAAGGCTGTGTGAAAGTTTGTAGCCCAAATATTGTACCGCCTTTTGGCAAAATTGCATCTTCTCAACAGAGACCTTATGTCCATCCTGAGCAAACCATGCGGAGCAATGTGACAGTGTCATGCATACAGGCAGCAGATGAATCAGAGGCCACTAATAAATCATCAGCATACTGAACCAAGGTGCTTTTACATGGCAGGTGGAGGTCTTTCAGGGTCCGATGTGCTGCAGAGGCATAGACAGTGGGGCTCTCCGTGTACCTTTGGGGAAGCCATGTCCATGTATATTGGCGGCCGCTGTAAGTAAAGGCGAAAAGGTATTGGCTGTCTGGTGACAATTTGATGGAGGAAAAGGCTGAACAGATGTCGATGACAGAAAAGCAAGTGGCAGAAGCAGGGAGGCTAGTGAGAATAACATTGGTGTCTGGCACTACTGGGGAACAGGGGCTAACAATGGCGTTGCCTGCCCTTAAATCTTGCACAAATCTCCATCGTCCCGGTTTTACTGGCTTAGGAATAGGGAGGATAGGAGTGTTACAAGGACTTGTGGTAGGAACCAGGATGCCTTGTTGTAGGAGGGAGTCAATAACTGGTTTTATCCCTTCCTGTGCATTGGGTGACACATTGTACTGCCTAATAGACGGTAGGGTGGCCCCTGGTTTCACAGTGACCGTGTGAGGTGGGGCCGATGTGACTAGGCCCGCGTGACTGGCGTGTCGTGCCCATAAGGATAGTGGCACAGTGTCGAGCAAAGGGATTGTCATAGGAGGGGGAAGGGGGCGGAGTTTGCAAGGTAAAAGTCGTCTTGCTGGACGAGGGAGGGCAGTACACAAAAAATTCTTCCTGTCCTTAGCAGGCAGTTTGCATAGAATCGGGGTCTGTTGGGTCCAGGGGTTTAAATTCCTTTGACAGATTTCGGAGTATGTACACCATGGGTCCTTGGGGTGCCCTGGGACTTTGACGATTAGGGAAACGTGGGGAAAAGAGGCAGGGTTATTTCGGAATAGTGTCCTCTGCGCTGCTTTGAGCAGAACCTCTGCTGCTAATCCCTTTTCACCCACATAATAAAATCCAGGTAAAGTTAGTGTAGAGGGTAGATTGAGATAGGAGTCTACTGCAGCCTAATAAGAAGGATCAGGGTGATCAAGGTAAGCTGCAGTGTAGTGTAGCTTGCGCAGGAAACGACTGGTACATACAATCCAATGAAGGAAACCGATCGTAGGCGATGGGGGGCATGTTCCAAATGCGAGAGTACCGAGGTAAGATTAGCATGTACCGGGTCACCCGAAAATATCCATGCATACAGGGAAGGAATGGGAGAGGAAGGAGGCGAGGTTACCGTCATGGCTGCCTGCAATAGGGGGAGACCAGAGTCAGGGATCTCTAAAATGAGACCCTGTGGGGAACAGTGAATGGAGGCATTGAGTTTGCAAAGGTTTAGGCGACCGAGTAGGGCCACCGGGCAAGAAGGGGAGACGAGAGTGATGTGGGGGACCGTTACAGGTCCGACGCCAATGGGCACGGGGGTAGAAAGGGGTTCAACCATGGGCACTCCAGGGACACCCACAGTGCAGACAGTTTTGGAGTATAGAGGAAGACCCGCTGAGGGATGTGCAGATGAGTTGGTGGCTCCGGATTCTACCAAAATCGAGATGATATGAACCCCATATCTACGTCCATCATGGGATTTTCCGATGGGGAATGGGAGAGTCGTATCGTGGTGGTCTGCAAAACCTGCCTCATGCGGCAACCCTAGGCATTGGGTTTGCAGGGAAAAGTGTCATTAAAAGTATAGGGGGGCCGTTGCGACGTAGCTTGGGTGAATTCCTGTTGGGCTTCCCGCTGCGGCTGTCGCGACAACTGCTGCGGGGGTCCGGACGGGCAGTCTCGAGCCCAGTGACCCATTCCCCTACATGCGAAGCATTTGTGTCCGCTTCTTTCCTTACGTTGCTGTCCCTGCCCCTGATTTTGTCCCTGATTCCATGTCTTTGTCAGTCGGGGGTATGCCTCCTTTTCCCTTTCGTTATCAAAAAGACCCTGTCTGTCCATATTGGTGAGGCTAGTAAGGACCTGGGGCCAGCTCTGTCCTTGCCATTGCAGGCTGTGGGACTTGTAGGTCTGTGCATGACGAGACTGCATACAGTTGACAAGTGTTTGAACTGCCAACCGATGGTTATCTGCAAGGGGAATTCCCGCAGATGACTCCCATGTTTCTGTAAACTGGGCAAGGAAATCGGCTATCGGCTCAGTGGTCTTTTGAAGACACCGAGTAACTTCCCCAAAATCAGCTTGTTGTCTTGCAGTGATCATAATGACGGCCTCAGCGATGTTTTCAAGCCACTCACTACGCGGTGCCCCTGTAGTCCAGGGTGCTTGGGGAACGTGATGGAGCCTTTTATAGTTGCCCAATGGGTTCCATCGGCCAGATGCATTAAAGTGTGTACATCTTGAGGTAGGCAGTTATAAATACTTCAAATTTGTACTAACTAATTGTAAAAGCCTGTCGGGCGTTTTAGTGGATTGGGAGCGTCTTAGAGCAACCCTAGTGGCCTGGGTTTGGCTCCTTGTGTGGTCGGCCACCCGCTGCCCTTGGCTCGAGGAGACCTCTGATTCCTGTGTTACGAGGTGTACGGCAGCCCCTCTCCCCTGTGGAACTTGTGGTCCAAGGAGGTTTTCATTTACCACATCATGAACTACATTATCGGGAAGCTGATTGGATACGTTTACGTTCGCTCACGGTAGTTAATTACGCTGAGTGGCAAACAAGGGCCACTACCTCATCAGGGATACCAGTGTCTAAAACGGGAATGGGAAGTTTTGGGTACTGAACTGTTTTAGATTCAGTGCTGTACGGTGGCGGCGCTGATGCGGGGGAATGGTATTCTTCGTTCTTAGGGGTTTGATGGCATTTTGCAATTTCTCTGCACTTATTTAACCAATGGATCATGTAGGCATTATCCCAGGTGGTGTCTCCGCACCCGTTTTTGACACATGTCTCCCAATAATCTATCTTTTCAAATTTAAAGGACCCTCCATAAGGCCAGTTGCCATGAGACCACCCGTAAAGATCGGAGGTGAAAGGAATAACATATCTACTATCACCGGTTTCTTTCCATACAATATCGGCCGGTGACCCTGGCGGCACCAGGGGGTCTCCTACCTTTGTCTTACATTGAACGATTTTACCGTGCCGTTTCTTCGTTCCTTTTGATGGGGCAAACGGTCGTGGGTCGCCTTTCTCCAGAGGACATGTATTAATTGTCCCCGGGGGCAACCCTTCCTTCTTTGAAGCCGTTGAGCACATCCTTCTTTCTGCTTCTCCCACCTTCTCAAAACTTCGTGACACTCGATTAGTGTTTCTTACTATGAGGCAAGCGGCATTAACACAAAAGACAAATAAAACACAACAACGGATTGAATAAACACAGTTAATGTTAAATTCTCAAAGTAAGCTAACTGGCTTACTCCTGTGTCTCAGGTCAACGCTTTTTCGTCCTCCCTCCGTTTAACAGCCTCTTTCTCTTGGGCCAGATCCCAGCTCGTGTACTCAGGAGCAACGATCACGTGCCTGTCGGGTCAAGTGGTATTAATTAGTTATTGCCCTAGTCGTTTACCGTCCCAGATGGTTGTCCTAACTGCTTTTGTCCCACAGCCTCTTGACTCCACCCGGTAGAGGAACAGCTCGTGCAGGCTCAAGTTACGACTACTGCTACACCAAATTCACCAAATTCTACTGGATTTCGTCTAAAATTTTAGACCTTTTCTGATCAGATTTCAGCCAATTCTTCCTTGACCCCTCTGGTACCCCTCTCCCAGTTAACCCTGGCCTTCACGTGGGGCCCATTCGCCCTCTTAATTCCGGCACAGGCTGGGTGAGTGAGACATTAGAGTCGCAGAAAAGTTGACTTACCCCTGATCCTGTCGATTAGTTCTTCGCTAGGTTCATTTGGATCCCGTGAACTCAGGGATCCTGCCGACTACGCCAAACTGTTGGAGAAATCCAGATTATGCCCAATTATTCAACAAATTCTCAGGACTCAGACTCTGAGAATAAAGACTTTATTTCATTATATCATGGGGTGCACACCTTACCTAAAAGCGGTCCAGTGCTACTCCACAGAACAAAGGAAATCCACAACGGATATACAGTTGCTCAGCCCATCCCGGCTGGAAACAATCCAATCAGAACAGTTATTGATTACGTACATTACACATAGTACCAATTAGATTACTGATTAGGCATCATGTGACAAAGTGATCTGCTCATGCAAGCCCCTAATCACCAATTGATGATCTCAGGCCCCATCAATTATCCCAGAGACTTCCAACTGTCACTTTAATTGGGCATGCATTCCTGAAGGTGCCGTGCAGTCTGCAGTTACACTGATAAGAGGGGCCCCTCTCGTTGTCTGTGCGATGCTGTACCAGGCTCAAACTGCGAGCTAACTAATCTGTCCCACAATGCCTCGGTCAAATACTCCATTTTGTACCAATATGTAGCTATACTTTCAACTCATATATGAGAGTATATATGTATACGTATATTCACTATGATTATATTAATCTACTTACTCAAATAACAGTTATAGAAGCAAAAGCTCAGCAAAACTGCTCCCACAAGGGGAAAATACAGTACGAGAGTACGCAGGCGGGAAGATAAAAAAGTGACTGTAAAAATTTCTATAGGTTTGTGAAGAGGATTGCTGAAGACAAAGGTAGGCCCCTTACAGTCAGAAACAGCGGAATTTATTATGGGGAGCAAAGAAATGGCTGACCATCCAAATGCATACTTTGGTTCTGTCATCACAAAGGAGGACACAATTTCATACCACAAATGTTGCGGAACACGGGGTTTACTAAGAGGGAGGAACTGAAGAAAATCAGTATTAGTAGAGAAATGGTGTTGGGGAAGTTGATGGGATTGAAGCCCTTAAATCCCCAGGGCCTGGTAATCTGCATCCAAGAGTACTTAAGGAAGTAGTCCAAGAAATAGTGGATGCATTGGTGGTCATCTTCCAAGTTTCTATAGACTCTGGAACAGTTCTTATTGATTGGCGGGTAGCTAATGTAACCCACTATTAAAATGGGAGGTAGAGAGAAGACAGAGAATTGGAGACCAGTCAGCCTGATTTCGGTAGTGGGGAATATTCTTGAGTCCATTATACAATATGTTACAGCAGAGCACTTGCAGAACAGGGGTAGAATCGGGCAGAGTCAGCATGGATTTACAAAAGGGAAATCATGCTTGATAAATCTACTCGAATTCTTCGTGGATGTAACCAGTAAAGTTGCAGAGGGGGAGGTAGTGGATGTGGTTTATTTGGACTTTCAGAAGGCTCTCGACAAAGTCCCACATAAGAGATTAGCATGTTATAATTAAAGCACATGGGACTGGGGGTAGTGTATTGCGATGGATAGAAAATTGGTTGGCAGACAGGAAACAAAGCATAGGAATATATTAGTCTTTTTTCTGAATGGCAGGCAGTGACTAGTGGCGTACCACAGGGATCGGTGCTCGGACCCCAGCTAATCACAATATATATTAATGATTTCGATGAGCAAACTAAATGTAATATCTCCAAATTTGCAGATGACAAAACTGGGTGGGAGGGTGAGTTGTGAAGAGGATTCAAAGAGGCTTTAGAGTGATTTGGGCAAGTTGAGTGAGAGGGCTAATGCATGGCAGATGCAGTATAATATGGATAAATGTAAGGTTATCCACTTTGGTAGCAAAAACAGGAAGGCAGAGTGTTATCTGAACGGCTAAAAGCTGAGAGAGGATAATATGCAACACGACTTGGGTGTTCTCGTGCACAAGTCGCTGAAGGTATGGATGCAGGGGCATCAGGCGATAAAAAAGGCTGATGGCATTTTGGCCTTCATAGCGAGAGGATTCGAGTTCAGGAGCAGGGATGTCTTGCTGCAATTATACAGGGCCTTGGTGAGGCCGCACATGGAATGTTGTTGCGGTTTTGGTCTCCTTATCTGAGGAAGTATGTTCTTGCTATAGAGGAAGTGCAGCGAAGGTTTACCAGACTGATTCCTGGGATGGTACGACTGACGTATGAGGAGATATTGAGTCGGTTAGGATTATAGTCACTGGAATTCAGAAGAGTGAGGTGTGATCTCAGAGAATCCTATAACATTCTAACAGGACTTGTCATGGTAGATGCAGGAAGGATGTTCCCGATGGTGGGGGAGTCCAGAACCAGGGATCATAGTCTAAGGATATAGGATAAAACTTTCAGGACTGAGATGAGGGCATTTCTTCACCCAGAGAGTGGTGAGCCTGTGGAAATCTGTTATCACGCCCAGATCCCAGGGGGATTGACGATTCTGGCCATTACCTCTGCTATTTCCACCATTCCTTCCCTCAGCAAGCCACATACATCCCTTCCAGACCGGGTAAATGTTCTACATTATTGTGGTACAAAACGTGTTGGATTGAAAAGGGTTAACTGAATCTGTTTGTTCAGTAACTGCAATTAATGTCAGTCTCCATGGACTGTAATTGTGCCACTGGAAGTTTTCCATCTTCTATTGATAATGGACACCATTCACTGTGTTATCCCAGAACGTCAGCGGGAACATCAGCCCTGGCACTAACAGAGATCAGAGGTTCCATAGAGATAGAAAGAGGATAGATCAGATCCTGAGAACAATAGATTAGAATGCTGCACAAATAGGTCAGAATCTCAGAACAACAGATTGGAATATTACAACAATGGGCTGGCGTTTATCCTCGGTTCTTTACTCTCTTTCCACATATTATGATCGGTACTCATTAAGCTCTCGTATCCATCTCGCATTGTAGATTATTAATACATTTACTATCCAATCCTGTCTATTATTGGTGTCCCTGGTAAGTCTCTCTATCTAGCGATTAATTCCATAAATCATGTTTAACTGCATTACTGCTTCTGTGATTTACTCTGCCCTTCTTGTTGCCGTTGTATGCCAGGTGAATATCTCCACCTGCTGGCTCGATAAACCATTGCAAACAGTATTACAGTTCTTGTCATTTACTCTCTCATCTTTGCTGCTGTTGCTGTCTCTGGTTCAGGCTGGGAGATCTGCAAACCCTGTTTCACTGAAGTACTGTTCTGTAATGTAAATTTTGGGAAGACTGAAGCCAGTGTCATTGGTCTCCATCACAAACTCTATCCCCTTTCTGTGAAACACATACTCCACCCTGCCCAATATCTGAGGCTGAACCAGACAGTTTACAACTTCTGCGTTATGTTTAAACCTGAGCTTAGTTCCTCTCCATATTCTCTCCATCACGAACCCTTCCTGCTACCACATCTGTAATATCACCCATCTCCACCTCAAGCTCAGTCCATCTGCTGTGAAAACCCTCATCCGCTTCACTGTTAAATGCACAATCCACTATTCCAATTCTATCCTGGTCATCCTCCCAGTTATAAACATCCATAAACCATAACCCATCCAGAACTCTGCTGCCTGTATCCTATCTCACACCAAATCCCGATCACCCATCGCTCCTGTGCTCACTGATCCAAATTGGCTCCCGGTCTGGCAGCACGTTAATTTTAATATTCTCATTCTTGTGTTTGAACCCCCTCCAGGGCCTTACACATCTAATTATCCCATTCCCCTGCCCATTTCCGATATTCTTGCAAATCTTTTGACTTCAATCTTTATTCAGGTCTCCATTTAAAATGAATTTATTTCCCTTTGATTCTGTCCCGAGCCACGATTTTAAACGATACAGCACCACTGGTTCTGAGGGTATAGAAGCTGGGATCCGTAAAAATATGTGAACTGCACAGCTGGCCACTTCTAGTGTGGCCTGCAAAGTGCCCCATGCTGGGCAGGTCTCTAGTGTGTTCAGCACAGTGCCACATGCTGGGCAAGGCTTTTGTGTGGTCAGCACAGTGCCGCATGCTGGGCCGGGCTCCAGCCCAGTCATGCCATGTATGTGCTGTTAGTGTGATCTTCACAGCCGGCCACTTCAACTTTAGCTCAATCATACCATGTATGTGCTGTTCCTTTGAGGAATGGTTTAAATGTGATGTCAATGTACCATTCCAGCAGCTTTGATGTACGTCTTTGAAACTTGGTCTGTGCATGTCCACTGACACCCTGTGTTAGTCACTTTCAGCCGAACATACATTCAGCAGCACGAGGAAACCCCTCTAGTGTTAGTTAAAAGGACCAGGCATCCAACTTGTAGGCTTTTGACTTACTTCTGCTGTTGTAAAGTTAGTGGAGGTGCTGTAGATTGATTTCTGGAGGTTGTGTTGTGAGCTGCTTCAGACATTCAGGGAGGACAGAGAATTTGGTGACCCAACTGTGGGCGAGGTATGGGGACTGTAGTTACAGTGTCTCTGGCTCTGTAACATGACCAACAAATGGAGAAGAGGCTGCAAAGAGGGGAAGCTCTGTCAAGAGGGAGGAGGAGGGGGCACTGCCCTACCCACCCCGAGTTTTGCAAGATCACTTTTACTACCTACACCAACCCTGGAGCAGTGTGTGAGGTGACTCTGATTCAATAAGGAGGTGGTCACCTGGAGCCTCACACCAGGGTGAGGACGAAGCTGTCAGCGGCCGTTAAGGTCACAGTTTCATTGAACTTCTATGTATCTGGATCTTTACAGGCAGGAGCAGGAGACATATCCAACATAGAGTCACAGAGAATCATAGAGTTATTTACGGCACAGAAGGAGACCATTCATCCTATCATGTGCATGCTGGCTCTCCATTGCGCAATCCAGTCAGTCGTCAGTCCCACTTCCCCGCTCAATCCCTGTAACAAATGCATTTCCTTCAAGTGCCTATCAGTTTTCTTTTGAAATCACTGATTGTCTCTGCTTCCTCCACACTTGTGGGCAGTGAGTTCCAGATCATTAACACCCGCTGCATAAACAAAGTTCTTCCTCGTATTCCCCCTGCATCTCTTGTCCATATCCTTGAATCTGTGTCCCCGAGTCTTTCTTCCATCAGCTAATGGGAACAGTTTTTCCTTGTCTAAATTATCTTAGCCTGTCATAATCTGGTAACCTAAACTTCTAACTAAGATCCTCCATCCCTGGAACCATTCTGGTAAATCTCCTCTGCACCATTTCAAGGACTTTCACAATCTTTCTCAAATGTGATGACCAGAATTGGACATAATAATCCAGCTGAAAACTAACCAGAGATTTTTAAACGTTCATCATAACTTCTCTGCTTTTGTACTCAATACCTCTAGTTATGAAATGCAACATTATATGTGTTTTACTAACCACTCTCTCAATATGTCCTGTCACCTTTAAAGATGGATACACATGCACCCACAGGTCTCCCTGTTCCTGCACACTGAGTAGAACTGTTCTATTAAGTCTATATTGCCTTCCTATCTTTTCTGTCAAAATGCCTCACCTCACACTTGTCTCACACTTCCATCTGCCACTTGTCTGCCCATTCTACTCACCTACCTATGACCTGTCGCAGGTGGTTCTGAACATCCTCACTGTTTGTCACAGCTCCAAGTTTGGTATCAGAGACAGATTTTGAAATTCTGCTCCCTATTCCATGATCCACGTCGTTTATTCACAGCAAAATAAATCAGTGTCCTTACCATTGACCCTGGGGGAACACCCACTGTCTAAATCCTCCAGACTGAAAAACAGCCATTTACTAGATACACAGTTTTCTGTACATTATCCATCATTTTATCCAATTGGACACTGTCACTCCCATTCACTGAGACTCAATATTGGTAATTAACCTTGTATGTGGTACTTTAAAAAACACATTCTTCAAATCATTATAGAAAACATCCATCACATGCCCTTCATCAACCTTCTCCATTACATCATCAAAAAAATCAATTAGATTATTCAAGCATGACTTTCCTTTTGTAAATCTATGCTGGAGTGCTGACTTGGGTTGCAAAAGAGTGCGACAGTGAACGTTTGGTAAGTGAGGATAATTAAGGGTTAATGTTATCTTAAATCTAATCTGTCTATTATTTAGCATATCAACTTAACAGTTGCTGTTAGGGTTGGGAAAGGTGAGTTTTAGACCAGCTTTAAACAGGGTTCACTCAGGCTCTGCTTGCAGCTGTACATTGTTAATTAGAGAATTGGTTGAAATCAGTTTTCAGGGGGCAAGAGTGAGTCAGTATAAAAGTGAGCCATCTTATAGTGTTGACTTTGTTTGCACTGGAGTTCTGACTTGGATTGCAATAGAGTGCTACAGTGGACGTTTGGTAAGTGAGGAAGTTCGGTAAGGAGGGAGCAAGGAGCTCCTTTCAATTCCTCCCTGTCCTCAGAGTGAGGGGAGCCCAGAGCTTCTAAAGATCACAGCTGACTGGGAAAAGATACGGAGGGCAATGTTCCGGACCGGTAAGTATAAAAAACTTACCTCTGGTAAAAAAAAACGGAAAGTGACGTCACAGGAAAGCTGTGACCTGATTGGCTGGCAGGGAACTGTTTTTCCTGAATTTGAAAATAAAACTTTGATTAAAAATTGATTAAAACCCTAATTAACTAATTAATAGGTAGAGTAGCTAAACCAGAGGGAGGAGATTACTGTATTTAGTCAGCATTTAATATTTAAAGTAGGAATCCAGCACGAAGGACCATACAGTTTTAACAATTTAGTAAGGAGTTAATAAGCATTTATTTATCTTAAATTAATTTATTAATTAGTGCTAGAAATGTCAGTTAGAGGGCTAAAGTGCTTCACCTGCGAGATGTGGGAGGTCAGTGACGCTTCCAGCGTTCAGGATGACTACATCTGCAGGAAGTGTACCCAGTTGCAGCTCCTCACAGACCGCATGGATCGGATCGAGCGGCAACTGGATGCACTTCGGAGCATGCAGGTGGCAGAGAGCGTCATAGACAGGAGTTTTAGAAAAGTGGTTACACCCAAGGTGCAGGCAGGTATATGGGTGACCGCTAGAAGGGGCAGGCAGTCAGTGCAGGAATCCCCTGAGGCTATCTCCCTCCATAACAAGTATACCGTTTTGGATACTGTTGGGGGGGATGGCCTATCAGGGGAAAACAGCAGCAGGCAGAGCAGTGGCACCATGGCTGGCACTGCTGTTCAGCAGGGAGGGACAAAGCGCAGAAGAGCTGTGGGGGACACTATAGTCAGGGACACAGATAGGCGCTTCTGTGGACGTGAAAGAGACTCCAGGATGGTATGTTGCCTCCCTGATGCCAGGGTCAAGGATGTCTCTAAACGGGCAGGGGGAATTCTGAAGGGGGAGGGTGAACAGCCAGACGTTGTGGTACACATCGGTACCAATGACACAGGCAGGAAGAGTGATGAGGGCCTACAGGGGGAGTTTAGGGAGTTAGGTAGAAAGTTAAAAGACAGGACCTCTGGGGTTGTAATCTCGGGATTACTCCCTGTGCCACGTGCCAGTGAGGCTAGAAATAGGAAGATAGTGCAGCTAAACACATAGCTGAGCAGTTTGTGTAGAAGGGAGGGTTTCAGATATCTGGACCATTGGGATCTCTTCAGGGACAGCTGGGACCTGTACAAGAAGGACGGGTTGCATCTAAACGGGAGGGGCACAATTATCCTGGCTTTGAGTTTTGCTAGCGTCACTCGGGAGGGGTAAACTAGTGTGGCGGGGGGTGGGAACCAGAGCAGTAGGAGAGCAAGTGAAATAAATGAGGGGGAACTAGTAAATAAGGCCAGTAAGACTAAGAGGAAGAGCAGGCAGGGAGAATGTTGCGGAAAACAGCGGGACTGGTGGTCTGAAGTGCATTTGTTTCAAAGCGAGAAGTATAACAGGTAAGGCAGATGAACTTAGAGCTTGGATTAGTACTTGGAACTATGGTGTTGTTGCTATTGCAGAGACTTGGTTAAGGGAAGGACAGGATTGGCAGCTAAATGTTCCAGGAGTTAGAAGTTTCAGGCGGGATAGAGGGGTATGTAAAAGGGTGGGGGAGTTGCATTACTTGTTAAGGAGAATATCACAGTTGTACTGCAGGAGGACACCTCAGAGGGGTCATGCAGCGAGGCAATATGGGCGGAGCTCAGGAATAGGAAGGGTGCAGTCACGATGTTGGAGGTTTTCTACAGGCCCCCCAACAGCCAGCGGGAGGTAGAGGAGCAGATATGTAGCCAGATTTTGGAAAGATGTAAACGTAACAGGGTTGTTGCGGTGGGTGATTTTAACTTCCCCGATATTGACTGGGACTCACTTAGTGCTAGGGGCTTGGATGGGGCAGAATTTGTGAGGAGCATCCAGGTGTGCTTCTTGAAACAGTATGTAGGTAGCCCAACTAGGGATGGGGCCATTCTGGACCTGGTATTGGGGAATGAGCCGGGCCAGGTGGTCAAAGTTTTAGTGGGGGAGCATTTCGGGAGCAGTGACCATAATTCCATAAGTTTTAAGGTACTTGTGGATAAGGATAAGAGTAGTCCTTGGATGAAGGTGCTAAATTGGGGGAAGTTTAATTATAACAATATTAGGCAGGAATTGAAGAATTTAGATTGGGGGTGGCTATTTGAGGGAAAATCAACATCTGACATATGGGAGACTTTCAAATGTCAGTTGATTAGAATCCAGGACCAGCATGTTCCTGTGAGGAAGAAGGACAAGTTTGGCAAGTTTCGGGAACCTTGGATAAAGCGGGATATTGGGAGCCTAGTCAAAAAGAAAAAGGAAGCATTCATAAGGGCTGGAAGGCGAGAAACAGACGAATCCCTTTGAGGATTATAAAGACAGTAGAAATGAACGTAAGCAAGGAGTCAGTCGGGCAAAAAGGGGTCATGAAATTTCATTGGCAAACAGGAATAAGGATAATCCCAAGGATTTTTATGCATATATAAAGAGCAAAAGGTTTAGTAGGGAAAGGTTGGTCCGCTCAAGGACATAGAAGGGGACCTATGTGTGGAGCCAGAGGAAATGGGCGAGGTACTAAATGAGTACTTTGCATCAGTATTCACCAAAGAGAAAGACTTGGTGCATGATGAGCCTAGGGAAGGGAGTGCAGACAGTCTCAGCCACCTTATTATCAAAAAGGATGAGATGTTGGCTGTCTTGCAAAGCATTAAAGTAGATATGTCCCCAGGGCCTGATGGGATCTACCCCAGAATACTGAGGGAGGCAAGGGAAGAAATTGCTGGGGCCTTGACAGAAAACTTTGCATCCTCATTGGCTACAGGTGAGGTCCTAGAGGACCTCTAGGACAGTGATGGTACTGTGGTGTACGGGGTTAAACTTTGCACTTTTTGTGGCAGGGCTGGTTGCCCTTTAAAAACGGCACCAGTGTCTGTATAGAGGCAGCTTACAGCACTGTTGGTGTCACTAAGGCCGTCCCTGTCACGTGATTGGGGGTGGGGCGGGCGGCCCGCTCGCTATATTAAAATGAGCCGCACCCTGCAACATCACTGTGGCACAGCAGATGCAGACTGCACATATGGGCCAAAAATGTTTTGCACACGGCTGGGAGGAATAAAATTCAGCCTATTGTTTTTGCTTCCCGCTCCAAGCTCCCTTCCCTCGCTAGCAATTCCTTCTTTCTTCCCAATAACTGTCTGAGATTACTATAGTCTATTCACACCCCTCGTGTCACATTGGACCACAAAATAGGCTTCTAACCTCATATTGGTGACATCACTACAATCACCTATTTCCATCTCTGTAACATCACATGACTAAAGCTCTGCCTCAGCTGATCTGCAGCCGAAACCCTCATTCAAGAAAAGAGGCGCTGCTGGATCTGGTACTTGGGAATGACGTGGGCCAAGTGGATCAAGTACCAGCAGGGGAGCACTTAAAGGATAGTGATCATTACATTATAAGGTTTAGGCTGACTACATAGAAGGACAAATAACAATTAAGGGTAGGAATAATTAACTTGGGGAAGCCCAACTTCAGTGGGGTAAGAATGCAGCTGGGGAAAATAAATTGGAGTCAAAGGTTGGCAGGAAAAACAGTAGCTGAACAATGGGCTACCGTCAAAGAAGAGATAGTTCGGGCACAGTAAAGGTATATTCCTTCGAAGGGGAAAGGTGGGGTAAACAAATCCAGAGCTCCCTGAATGACAAAAGAGGTGAGGTAGAGATTACGATAAAGAAGAAAAAGTGTGCTTATGGCAGATGCCAGGTAGAAAACACTATCGAGAACTAGGCAGAGCGGAAGTGTAAAAGCAAGTAAGAGAAGCAAAGATAGAATATGAGAAGCGTCTGGCGGTTAACATTAAATGGAGTTCCTATGTTTTCTATAGAAGTATAAAAAGGTTGCAAAAGGAGGAGTTGCGCCGATTCGGGGCCATCAAGAGGATTTGCACATGGTCACAGAAGGCACAGTTGAGGTATTAAATGAATACTTTGCATCCGTCTTTACCAAGTGTAACAAAAGTGATTCTTTTTTGGCTAAAAAATATTTTTGAAGGCATTTATGGTTCAGCTGAATAAATGTTAGACCGTTTCTTTTATTAAAAATGAAACCACCAAGAGGTCACTGAGAGGGAGCTGGACTGGCAACAGAGTTGCTGGTTATCACAAGGTTCGGGTTGGAGATGAAGCCGAAAGCCTGGTAGTGGGCAGAAAAGTGATAAGTGCTCCTTTGATTGGAAAAGCCCAGTAGTAGCAGAGAACACCTGGGATGGGCAGACAAACTGACAAGCTTTCTGGTTGTCGGTCTGTGTGTGTGGTTTTACATTCTGGAAGGAGGTAAGTCAAGTCTGAAGAAAAAGTCAAGAAAGAAGAGAAGACCACAACCCAGCTCATTTTCCAGAAATTCCAGAACAGACCCTGTGAAGTCCAAGGTGTCCAGTCGTCTTGTTTCCTGTATTGGAAGAAAGCCTGCTAAAAATAATTCTCAATGCCGCCTGAAGAGAACTGTTGTCTGGTAACTTGGCTGTGTGTGCTCAGAAGTTAGACTGCATGCTAGTTTGGAACAACATATCTCATCTGCTGTTTCCTTCAAAAATGAGCAACTAGTTAACCCAAATGCTTTTTGTCTGTAAGAGAGCTCTGATCGAAAGATATTTTTTTTAAATCTTGTTCTCGGTTAACCAGTGTATATGTTGGTGTGTGAGTTTGAAGGGACGAAGGTAAAAAAATAACTTTAAAATTTGGTTCAGGTAAAAAGGGACTTTGAAGTTTGTTTAAGGTGCGAAGGGGACTTTTAAAAATTAATGGTTGGATTTTTAAAAATTTGATCTGTGTGATATTGTTTTACCTCATTGCTAGTTGAGACTTTTTTATTCGATCCTGGGATGTCGGCATCGCTGGTCAGGCCAGCATTTATTTCCCATCTCTCCATGGCCCTTGGGAAGGTGGTGGTGAGCTGCCTTCTTGAACCGCTGCAGTCCATGGGAGGCAGAGACACCCACAGTGCTGTTAGGAAGGGAGTTCCAGGATTTTGACCCATCGACAGTGAAGGAACGGCGATATAGTTCCAATCAGGATGGTGTGTGACTTGGAGGGGAAATTGCAGATGGTGATAAAAGCAAAATACTGCGGATGCTGGAAATGTGAAATAAAAACAGGAAATGCTGGAACCACTCAGCAGGTCTGGCAGCATCTGTGGAAAGAGAAATAGAGTTAACGTTTCGGGTCAATGACCCTTCCTTGGAACTGGCAAATATTAGAAATGTCAAAGGTTATAAGCAAGTGAGCCAGGGGTGGGGCAAGAGATAACAAAGGAGAAGGTGTAGATTGGACAAGGTCACATAGCTGACCAAGAGGTCATGGAGCAAAAGCAAACAATATGTTAATGGTGTGTTGAAAGACAAAGCATTAGTACAGATAAGGTAAACGAACTGAAGATTGAACAGCAGCAAGTACAAACATGAAAATAATGGGTAAGCAAACAAAACAGACTACAACGAAATGAAAAAAACAAAAGAAAAAAAATTGTAAAAATGTAAAAAAAAGAAAAAAGAACTAAAAATAAAAGTAAAATGGGGGGCCCGTCATGCTCTGAAATTATTGAACTCAATGTTCAGTCTGGCAGGCTGTAGTGTGCCTAATTGAAAAATAAGATGCTGTTTCTCGAGCTTGCGTTGATGTTCAGTGGAACACTGCAGCAAACCAAGGATAGAGATGTGAGCATTAGAGCAGGGGGGAGTGTTGAAATGGCAAGGAACCGGAAGCTCAGGGTCCTGCTTGCGGACTGAGTGGAGGTGTTCCGCAAAGCGGTCACCCAGTCTGCGTTTGGTCTCCTCAATGTCTAAACCTCTGCTGCCTGTATCCTAATTCATACCAAATCCCATTCATCAATCATGCCTGTGATCGCCTTCCTGCATTGGCTCCTGGTCTGGTCAGTCTGTCCTCCTGCAGCCTCTGACTATCCACCTCACAGTTTACATTTTCCAGCTCCACATCATCTGCAAACGTTGAAATTATGCCATTTATATATACTTCTGTGCCATTAATATGTAACAAAGGTGGAGTGATCCTAATACTGATCACTGAGGAGCACTACTGTATACTCCTACCTAGTCTGAACAACAACTGTTCACAACTTCTCTCTCCTTTCTGTTTCTTAGCCAGTGTCATATCCACACTGTCACTGCCCCTTTAATCCATGGGCTGTAGTTTTCCCAACAAGTCCATTAGATGGCACTTGATCAGATGACATTTGAAAGTCCATATAAATAGCATCAACCATGCTGCCTTCAACAAGCCTCTCCATGACGTCATTGAGGAACTCGATCAAGTTTGTCAGACATGTTTGGCATTAACATATCCAGGATGCTTGTCATTTTTAAACTCCTGTATTTCCAAGGCACAAAGGATTTGTCCCAGATTATAGGCTGCAATAGTTTCCACAAATTTACATCGATGTTAGACTGCTGGAACTGTAATTCCAAAGTTTATCCATTTCTCCTGTCTTAAACAGGGTGCAACATTGCGGAATCTGTAGTCATCTGTCACCACTGCCATATCCTAGGAGGATTGTAAGATTCTGACCATTTCCTCTGTTATTTCCACCATTCTTTCCATCAGCAACCCTCATATATCCCACCTGTAAACCATAAATGTTATGCGTTATCATGGTACCAACAGTGTTGAATTTAAAGGAGTTAACTGAATCTGTTTGTTCAGTGACTGTAATTAATTTCAGTCTCTATAAACCCTAATTGTGTCACTGGAGGGTTTTCCTCTACTATTAATAAGGGACTCCTTTCAATGTGTTATCCCATATTGTCAGCGGAAACTTCATCCCTGGCACGAACGGACCAGAGGTTCCAGAGAGAGGGAGAGGATAAACCAGAATCTGAGAACAAGAGATTGGAATGTTGCAACAATGGAACAGAAACTGAGAACAATAAATTGGAATGTTACAACAATGGGCAGAAGTTTGTCTTATTGGTTTGACAGTCTTACTGCAGATGATGATTGGATAACATTAGATTGGCGGATCTCGGATGCATTGAAGATGATTCAATGCATCTACTATCCCATTCTCGCTATTGTTGGTGTCCCTGGTAAGTCTCTCTCTCTCTTTACCTTTTAATCAATAAACCATGTTTAACTGCATTTCTGATCTTATCATTTACTCTATCCACCTCGATACTGTTGTCGTTCCTGGTAAATATCTGTCACCAGAAATTAGCTCGAAAGACCATTGCTAACTGCATTACTATTGTTCTAATTTGCTGTTGCCTCTTCGCTGCTGTTGTCACGCTGCTAAGTCACTCTATTCAGCTATTACATGTGTAAACCACAATTCAATGCATTACTGCTCTTGTTATTTAAGTATTGGGGTGATTGAAACCATTGTTTTCAGTATCCAGCACAAACTCTGCTCTCTATCCAACGAATATGCCAATACATGAGGCTGAAACAGAGTGTTCACTTCCTCGCTGATTGATTTGACCCTGAACTAAGTTCCAATACTGTATCCTGTCCATCCCCAATTCTGTCCAGGACCATTTCCTGGGCATTTTCCACCCTAACTTGCCTCGTGCTCCTGCACCGTGCTACCTCAATGGCTTTAGAAAGTTCTATTTGTTCATGGACCTGGGCATCGCTGGATAGGCCAAGAATTATTGTCCATCCGTCAATGCCGTTGAAAAGGTAGAGGTGATCTGTTTTCCTGAACGTTTTTTACCCAGTGACAGTGAACGAACGGCAAGATAATCCCAAGTCAGGATGGTGTGCTGCTTGGAGGGGAGCTTGCTGGTGGTAGTGTTCCTTTGCGTCTGCTCCCTTTGCCCTTCCAGCTGGTAGAGGTTGCGAGATTGGAAGGTGTTGTTGAAGGAGGCTTGGTGAGTTGCTGCAGTTCATCTTTTATACTGTGCACACTGCTATCATTTTGCTGCAATCTTGGAGTCATAGATTTACGACATAGAAGGAGACCATTAGTCATGCTGACTCTGTGCAGAACATTCCAGTCAGTCCCACTCCCTTCACAGTCCCCATAGCCATGCAAGTACATTTCCTTCCAGTGCGCATCCAGTTTCCTTTTGAAATCATTGATTTATCTCTCCTTCCACCACCCTCATGGGCATTGAGTTCCAAGTCATTACGACACACTGCATAAAAACAAAAGTCCTTCTTCACATTCCCTCTGCATCTCTCGCCCAAAACCTTCTGTGACCCCTGGTCCTTGTACCATTAGTTAACGGGAACAATTTCTCCATGTCTACCTTATCGAAGCCTATCAGAATCTTGTACACTTCCATCGAATTTCCCCTCATTCTCCTTTGCACCAGTGAGAAGCACACCAGCTTTTCCAAACTAACATTGTATCTAAAAGCCCCCATCCCTGGAATCATTCTGTTGAATCTCCTCTGCACCCTCTCAAGGACTCTCACCTCATTCCGAAAGAGTGGTGATATGAACTTGGCACATAACTCCAATTGGGGCCTAACCAGAGCTCTGTATCGTTACATTATAAAACTTCCCTACTTTTGTATTCTATTTCTCTATTTATGAAGCCTAATATTTCAGTATTTCCTTCCACATTCAAATGCACATGGAGCCCCAGCTCCCTCTAGTCCTACACACTCTTTTGAACAGTGCCATTGAGGCTATATTGCCTCGCCCTGTCCCTTATGCCAAATTGCATCACATCATACTTGTCTGATCAAAATCCATCTGCCACTTTTCTGCCTATTTCGCTGGTATATCTACGTCCTGTCGCAGGCAGATCATATCGTCCTCACTGTTCGTCCCTTCTCCATGTTTATCATCAGCAAATTTTGAAATTCCACTGTATATCCAAGACCAAGTCATTTGTATACAGCAAACAAAAGGCAGTGGTCCTAGCCATGCCCTCTGGGGAACATCACTGTCCACCAACCTCTAGTCTGAAATCAACAACCTTTTACCACGACACACTGTTTACTGTCATTAAGCCATTTGTTTACTTCTATTGGACGCTGACCTTCCTATTCTATGAGCCTCAATTTTGTTCCCCAGCCTTTCATCTGGCACTTTATCAAACACATCCTTCAAATCCAAATAGTCAACATCCACGGCATTCCTTTCATCAACTTTCTCTGATTTTTAATCAAAAAATACAATTAGATAAGTCAAGCATGATCTCCCTTTTACAAATCTGCGTTCAATATCCTTAATGAACTCAAACCTCTCCAAGTGCCTGTTGATATTTCCCCTGAGAATTGTTTCTAAACCTTTAATCTACACTCACAGAATCACATAATCGTTACAGCGCGGAAGGAGGCCATTCGGCCCATCGTGTCAACACTGGCTCTCTGAAGGAACAATTTCCGTCTTTTCCATTCCCCCATCTTCTCCCCATAACGCTGCACATTCTCCTTTTTCATATAACTGTCTAATTCCCTTTTGAATGCTTCAATTGAACCTGCCTCCACCACATTCCTAGGCAGCACATTCCAGATCTTAACAACTCTCTGCATGAAAATGTTTTTCCTCATGTCACTTGTGCTTCTCTTACCAAATACTTTAAATCTGTGCTCTCTCATTCTCGATCCTCTCACGAGTGGGAACAGTTTCTCTCCAACTACTACGTTCAGATCTCTCATGATTTTGAATACATCTATCAAATCACCACTCAGCCTTCTCTTCTCCATGGAAAACAGCCCTATTCTCTCCAATTTATCTTCATAACTGAAATTTCTCATCCCTGGAACCATTCTCATGAATCTTTTCTGCACTCTCTCCAATGCCCTCACGTCTTTCCTCAAGTGTGGCACCCAGAACTGGACGCAATACTCCAGCTGAGACCGAACGAGTGTCTTATACAAGTTCAACATAACTTCTTTACTCTTGTACTCTCTGCCCCTATTAATAAAGCCCAGCATAATGTATGCTTTATTAACCACTCTCACAAGCTGTCTTGCCACCTTCAATGACTTATGCACATATACACCTAGGTCTCTCTGCTCCTGCACCCATTTCGAATTGTACTCTTCATTCGATGTTGTCTTTTTATGTTCTTCCTACTGAAATGAATCACTGCACATTTCTCTACATTGAACTTCATCTGCCATCTGTCTGTCCATTCCACCAACATGTCTAAGTCCTTTTGAAGTTCCACACTATCCTTCTCACAGCTCACAATGTTTCCAATTTTGTATCATCTGCAAATTTTGAAATTGTGCCCTGTACAGCAAGGTCCAGGTGATTAATATATATCAGGAAAGCAAGGGTCCCAACACTAATTCCTGGGGAACTCCAACCATTACTCTTTGTTTCCTGTCACTCAGCCAATTTCATATCCATGTGGCTACCGTCCCTTTTATTCCATGAGCTACAAGTTTGTTCACAAGTCTGTTATGTGGCATTGTATCAAATGCCTTTTGAAATGCCATGTACGCCACATCAACAGCATTTCACTCATCAAACCCTTCTGTTATCTCCTTAAAATACACCAGCAGGTGAGTCAAAAATGATTTTCACTGAAGAAATTCATGCTGGCTTTCCTTAACTAACTCGCAATTCTCCATCTGACTGTTGATCTTGTCCCAAATTATTTTTTCTCGAAGTTTTCCTCCCACCAAAGTTAAACTTAGATCACTGATGATGAATAGACAGAGCTAAGCGATCCCATAACCAACGGATCAGATCGAAGCTCTGTCGTCCTGCCACATCCAGCCGTGAATGGTGGTGGACTATTAAACAAGTAACTTGAGGAGGTGGCTCCACAAATATCGACAGAGCGATAGACAGAGCTCAGTGATACCGTAACCAACGGATCAGATCGAAGCTCTGCAATCCTGCCACATCCAGCCATGAATGGTGGTAAACAATTAAACAACTAACTGGAGGAGGTGGCTCCACAAATATCCCCATCCTCAATGATGGGGGAACCCAGCACATCAGTGCGAAGGATAAGGCTGAAGCATTTGTAACAATCTTCAGCCAGAAGTGCCGAGTTGATGATCGATCTCGGCCTCCTCCTGAAGTCCCCAGCATCACAGATGCCAGACTTCAGCCAATTGGATTCACTCCGCGTGATATCAAAAAACGACTGAAGCGACCGGATACTGCAAAATCTATGGGCCCTGACAATATTCCGGCAATAGTATTGTCGACCTGTCCTCCAGAACTTGCCGCACCCCTAGCCAAGCTGTTCCAGTACAACTACAACACTGTCATCTACCCTGCAATGTAGAAAATTGCCCAGGTATGTCCTACACGCAAAAAGCAGGACAAGTCCAACCAAGCCAATTACCGCCCCAGCAGCCGACTCTCAATCATCACTAAAGTGATGGAAGGTGTCATTAACAGTGCCATCAAGCGGCACTTGCTTAGCAATAACCTGCTCAGTGACGCTCAGTTTGGGTTCCGCCAGAGCCACTCAGCTCCTGACCTCATTACAGCCTTGGTTCAAACATGGACAAATGAGCTGAAGTCAAGAGGTGAGGTGAGAGTGGCTGCCCTTGACATCAAGGCAGCATTTGACCGAGTATGGCATCAAGGAGCCCGAGAAAAACTGAGGTCAATGGGAATCAGGGGGGAAACCCTCCACTGGTTAGACTCATACCTGGCACAAAGGAAGATGGTTGTGTGTGTTGGAGGTCAATCATCTCAGCTACAGGACATCATTACAAGAGTTCCTCAGGGTAGTGTCCTGGGACCAACCATCTTCAGCTGCTTCATCAATCACCTTCCTTCAATCATAAGGTCAGAAGTCGGGATGTTCGATGATGATTGCACAATGTTCCACACCATTCTTGACTTCTCAGATACTGAAGCAGTCCGCGTAGAAATGCAGCAAGACCTGGACAATATCCAGGCTTGGGCTGATAAGTGGCAAGTAACATTCGCGCCACGCAAGTGCCTGTCAATGACCATCTCCAACAAGAGAGAATCTAACCATCTCACCTTGACATTCAACTGCATTACCATCGCTGAATCCCCCACTATATAAATCCAAGCGGCTACCATTGACCAGAAACTGAACTGGAGTACCCGAATAAATACCATGGCTACAAGAGCAAGTCAGATGGTTGGAATCCTAAGGCGGGTAACTCATCTCCTGACTCCCCAAAGCCTGTACACCATCTACAAGGCACAAGTCAGGAGTGTGATGGAATACTTTCCACTTGCCTGGATGGGTGCAGCTCCAACAACACTCAAGAAGCTCGACACCATCCAGGACAAAGCAGCCCGCTTGATTGGCACCCCATCTACAAACATTCACTCCCTCCACCACCGACGCACAGTGGCAGCAGTGTGTACCATCTACAAGATGCACTGCAGGAATACGCCAAGGCTGTTCAGACAGCACCTTCCAAACCCGCGACCTCTACCAACTAGAAGGGCAAGGGCAGCAAATCCATGGGAATACCACCACCTGCAAGTTCCCCTTCAAGTCACACACCATCCTGATTTGGAGCTATATCGCCGTTCCTTCACTGTCGCTGGGTCAAAATCATGGAACTCCCTTCAGAACAGCACTGTGGTCAATGGGAACCACTCAGCCCAAATGGACTGCAGCAGGTTCAAGAAGGCAACTCACCACCACCTTCTCAAGGGCAATTAGGGATGGGCAATAAATGCTGGCCTGGCCAGCGTCACCCACATACCATGAATGAATGAAAATAAATAACTAGCCTGTAGCTGCTAGGAAGGTCTTCACACCTTTTCCAGTAGGAGGGTGTCACATTTGCCACATTCCAATCCTCTAGCACCTCTCCCATCTATGGAGGATTGTAAGATGATGGCATACTGTTGTGTTATCTTTATTCCACTTCCTTTAGCAGCCTGCGATGGAAGCCATCCAGACCAGGTGACTTATTAACCAGAAGCAAAGCCAGCCTTTCCACTACCACCTCCCTCTCAATTTTTACTGTATCCATTGTCCCTACTCTCTCCACTTCCATTGATATTTTGTCAGATTCCTCTTCCTCAGCAAACAATGATATGCAGTACTCATTAGGAATTTTATAATTTGCTCTGTGCCTCTCTGTGTATATTACTCTCTTTTCCCCGAATAGGCCCCACCCCACCCAATCTCGTCCTACCTCATTAATATCTACATGCCTGTGGAAAATGTTTGCCTGCCCTTTTAAAATATTTTTGGGTTCCATTTTATGTTGACTGGCAGTGAATGGAAAAGTGGTGAATGAGATGCTGATCAATCGGGTTGCTTTCTCCTGGAGGGTGCAAAACGTACTGAGTGTTGGAGCCACACCCATCCAGGCAAGTGGGGATTATTCAATTATGCTCCTGACTGTGTGGTGTGAATATTACTTGCCAATTCTCGGCCCAAGGCTGCATATTGTCCGGTTCTTGCTGCATGTAGGCACGGTTTGCTTCAGTACCTGAGCAATCAGAAATGAAACTAAACACTCTGCAATCCATAATGAATAATCCCACTTCTGATCTTCTGAATGAAGGTCATTGATGAAGCAGATGAAGATTGTTGGGCCGAGGAAAATAGCCTGAGAAACCCCTGCAGTCATGTCCCAGGATTGAGAAAATTAACCTCCAACAACCAGAACCATCTTCCTTTGTGCCAGTTATGACTCCAACCAGCATGCAGCGTTCCCCCTGATACCCATTGCATCCAGGTTTGCTCGGGCTCGTTGATGCCATAATCTTGAATGCTGCCTTGCTGTCAAGGGCAGTCACTCTCACCTCACCTCTGGGGTTCAGCTCTTTTCTCCAGGTTTGGACCAAGGCTGCAATGAGGTCTGCAGATGAAAGAATATTGAGGAACCAAATTGAGCACCAGTGAGCAGGTTATTGGTGAGTAAATGCAACTTGATAGCACTGTCGATGACACCTTCCATTACCTGGTTCCTGATCGCGAGGAGACTGAAGTGTGATGGGAGCATGAGTGGTGGAAGAATGCTGACGTTGACCAGGGGAGATTGCAAATGGCTGCACAGGATGGCCGTGAGGGACCATATTCACACAGCACCCGCTCGGTATGGTAATCAGTATGCTGGGCTTGTTGACCCATATTCACACTGTACCAGCTCGGCATGATGATCAGTATCCTGGGCTAGTTGACACCTATTCAGACTGTACCAGCTCGGTATGGGGATCACTATCATGGGCAGGCTGGCCCATATTCACACTGCAGCAGCTCGGCATGGAGATCAGTATCTCTGGGCTGTTTGACCCATTTTCTCACTGTACCAACTTGGCATGGAGAGCAGTATCCTGGGTTGTTTGGCTAATATTCACACTGTACCAGCTCGACCTGGCGATCAGCATCCTGGGCAGGTTGGCCCATACTCACAATGTGCAATATTGTACAACAGTTCAATAATTTTAGAGCATGACAGGCCCCCATTTTCCTTTCATTTTTAGTTATTTTTACTTTTTTACATTTTTTACAATATTTTTTTTTGCATTTATTTCATTTCATCTTAGGTTCTTCAGTTTGCTTACCCACTGTTTTTTTCATGTTTGCACTTGCTGCTGTTCAATATTCAGTCCGTTAACACCTTATCTGGACTAATGCTTTGTCTTTCAACACACCATTAACTATTGTTTGCCTTTGCTCCATGACGTTTTGGTTAGCTATGTGGCATTGTACAATCTACACCTTCCACTTTGTTATCTCGTGCCCCACCCCCATCTCACTTGCTTATAACCTGTGACATTTCTAATATTTGTCAGTTCCAAAGAAGGGTCACTGACCCGAAACGTTAACTCTGCTTCGCTTTCCAGAGATGTTGCCAAACCTGCTGAGTGGGTCCAGCATTTCTTGCTTTTATTTCACAATGTACCAGCTCGGCATGGCGATCCGTACCCTGGGTTTGTTGACCGATATTCACACTTTACCAGCTCGGTCTGGGGGTCAGTGTACTGGGCTGATTGACCCATATTCACACTGCACCAGCTCGGCATGGCGACCAGTATCTTGGGCTGGTTGATCCATATACACACTGCACCAGTTCGGCATGGCCATCAGCATCCTGGGCTCGTTGACCCATATTCACACTGTACCAGCTTGGCATGGCCATCAGCATCCTGGGCTGGTTGACCCATATTCACACTGTACCAGCTCGGCATGCCGATCAGTATCCTGGGCTGGTTGACCCATATTTGGACTGTACCAGCTCGGCATAGAGATCAGTATCCTGGGCTGGTTGACCCATATTCACACTGTACCAGCTCGGCATGGCCATCAGCATCCTGGGCTGGTTGACCCATATTCACACTGTACCAGCTCGGCATGCCGATCAGTATCCTGGGCTGGTTGACCCATATTTGGATTGTACCAGCTCGGCATAGTGATCAGTATCCTGGGCTGGTTGCCAAATATTCATACTGTACCAGCTCGCAATGCCGATCACTATCCTGGGC
This sequence comes from Heterodontus francisci, assembly GCF_036365525.1. Lineage (NCBI taxonomy): Eukaryota > Metazoa > Chordata > Chondrichthyes > Heterodontiformes > Heterodontidae > Heterodontus > Heterodontus francisci. Next base: position 1,580,787 of record NW_027141931.1, read on the forward strand.
TAGTTGACCCATATTCAACCTATACCAGCTCGGCCTGGAGATCAGTATCCTGGGCTGTTTGACCCATATTTGGACTGTACCAGCTCTGCATGGTGATCTGTATCCTGTGCTGGTTGACCCATGTTCAGACTGTACCAGCTCGGCATGGCCATAAGTATCCTGGGCTGGTTCACCCATATTCACACTGTACCAGCTCAGCATGGCGATCAGTATCCTGGGCTGCTTGTCCCATATTCACACTGTACCAGCTAGGCATGGCGATTAGTAGCCTGGGCTGGTTGACCCATATTCACACTGCACAAGGTCAGCATGGTGATCAGTATCCTGGGCTGGTTGACCCATATTCACACTGTACCATCTCGTCTTGACTTTTTGTACACAGGGCTGGTTGACCCAGATTCACACTGCACAAGATCAGCTTGGTGATCAGTATCGTGGGCTCGTTAACCCATATTCACACTGTACCAGCTCGTCCTGACTTTTTGTATGCAGGGCTTGTTGACCCGGATTCACACTGCTCAAGATCAGCTTGGTGATCAGTATCCTGGGCGCATTAACCCATATTCCGACTGTACCAGTTCGGCGTGGAGAATAGTATCACCGGCTGTTTGACACATATTCGTTCTGCAGCACCTCGGTATGGCAATCAGTAACCTGTGCTGTTTCACACGTAACACACTGCACCAGCTCAGCATTGTGATCAGCATCCTGGGCTGGTTTACCCATATTCACACTGCACCAGCTCGTCCTAACTTTTAGTATACTGGGCTGGTTGACCCATGTTCAGACTGCACCACCTCGGCATGTTGATCAGTATCATGGGCAGGTTGGCCCATATTCACACTGTGCCAGCTCGGATTGTGATTAATATCCTGGGCAGGTTAACCCATATTCACACTGCACCAGCTCAGCATGACGACTAGTATCCTGGGCTGGTTGACCCATATTCACACTGCACCAGCTCAGCATGACGATTAGTATCCTAACCGGTTGACTCATATTCACTCTGCACGAGCTCAGCATGGTGATCAGCATCCTGGGCTGGTTGACCCATATTCACACTGCACCAGCTCGTCTTGACTTTTAGTATACTGGGATGTTTAACCCATATTCACACTGTACCAGCTCAGCATGACGATGTGTATCATTGGCTGGTTAACCCATATTCACAATGTACCAGGTCAGCATGGTGATCAGTATCCAGGGCTGATTGACATATTCACACTGCACCAGCTCGTCTTGACTTTTAGTATACTGCGCTGTTTGACCCACAGTCACACTGCACCAGCTCAGCATGACGATCTGTATCCTGGGCTGGTTAACCCATATTCATAATGTACCAGGTCAGCATGGTGATCAGTATCCCGGGCTGGTTGACCCATATTCACACTGCACCAGCTCAGCATGGTGATCAGTATTCCTGGCTGGTTGACACTTATTCACACTGTACCAGATCGGCATGGCGATCCGTATCCTGGGGTGGTTGACCCATATTCACACTGTACCAGATCGGCGTGGAGATCAGTATCATCGGCTGTTTGACACACATTCGTCCTGCAGCACCTCGGCATGCAATCAGTATCCTGTGCTGTTTGACCCATAACACTCTGCACCATCTCAGCATGGTAATCAGCATCCTGGGCTGGTTGACTCATACTCACACTGCATCAGTTGAGCATGGTGATCGGCATCCAAGGGTTTTTGACCCATTTTCACACTGCACCAGGTCATCCTGCAGTTAGTATGCTGGGCTGTCTGACCCATATTCACACTGTACCAGCTCGACGTGGAGATCAGTATCTTTAGCTATTTGACCCATATTCGGACTGCAGCACTTCGACATGACAATCAGCATCCTGTGCTGGCTGACACATAACAAACTGCACCAGCTCAGCATGGTGATCAATATCCTGGGCTGGTTGACCCATTTTTACACTGCACCAGCTCAGCATGGTGATCAGCATCCTTGCTGGTTGACCCATAGTCACACTGCACCAGCTCGTCCTGACATTTAGTCTGCTGGGCTGTTTGACCCATATTCACACTGTACCAGATCGGCATGACGATCGGTATCCTGGGCTGGTTTACCGATATTGAAACGGCACCAGCTCAGCATGGTGATCAGTATCCTGGGCTATTTGACGCTTAGTCACACAGTGCCAGCTCAGCATGGTGATCAGCATCCTGGGCTGGTTGAAACATATTCACACTGCACCAGCTCAGCAAGGTGATCACTATCCTGGGCTGGTTGACACATATTCACACTGTATCAGCTCAGCATGGTGATCAGTATCCAGGGCTAGTTGACCCATATTCACACTGCACAAAATCAGCATGGTAATCAGTATCCTGGGCTGTTTGACCCATCTTCACACTGTACCAGCTCGGAATGTGATCAGTGTCCTGGGCTGGTTGACCCATATGAACACTGTACCAGCTCGGCATTACGATCAGTTTCCTGGGCTGTTGTCTCATATTAACACTGTACCCCCTTGGCATGGTGATCAGTATCCTGGCATTTGTGACCCATATTCACACTGTAACAGCTTGACATGGCGATCAGCATCCTGGGCCGCCTGACACATATTCACACTCTACAGGCTTGGCATGCCGATCAGTATCCTGGGCTGGTTGACCTACATTCAAACTATGCCAGCTCGGAATGTGATCAGTATCCTGGGCTCGTTGACACGTATTAACGCTGGAGAAGCTCGGCATTGTGATCAATATGCTGGTCTGTTTGACCCATATTCACAGTGTACCAGTTCGGCATGACAATTTTTATCCTGGGCTGGTTGACCCATATTCACACTGTGCCAGCTCGGCATGACTTTTGGTATCGTGGGCTGGCTGACCCATATTCACACTGTACCAGCTCAGCATGACGATCAGTATCCTGGGCTGTTTTTCCCATATTCACACTGTACCAGCTCAGCATGGTGATCAGTATCCCGGCAATTTTGACCCATATTCACACTGTAACAGCTTGGCATGGCGATCAGAATCCTGGGCCGTTTGACACATATTCACACCGTACAGAGTTGGCATGCCGAAATGTATCCTCGGCTGGTTGACCCATATTCACACTGCACCAGCTCGTCGTTAAGATCAGCATTTGGGCTGGCTGACCTATATTCACTCCGTACAAGCTCAGCATGACGATTTGTACCCTGGGCTGGTTGACCCATATTCTAGCAGTACCAGGTCGGCAAGATGATTAGTACCGTGGAAGTTTGACCCATATTCACATTGTACCAGCTCGGTATGACGATCAGTATCCTGGGATTTCTGAACAATATTCACACTGTAGCAGCTTGGCATGGCGATCACTATCCTGGGCTGGTTGACCCATATTTATACTGTACCAGTTCGGAATGTGATCAGTATCCTGGGCTGGTTGGCCCATATCAACACTGTACCAGTTCGGAATGTGATGAGTATCTTGGTCACGTTGACCCGCATTAACGCTGTATCAGTTCGGCCTGCTGATCAGTATCCTGGACTGGTTGGTCCATACTCACCCAGTACCAGCTCAGCATGACGATCAGTATCCTGGGCTGTTGGACCCACATTCACACTGTACCAGCTTGGCATGGCGATCGGTATCCTGGGCTGGTTGGCCTATATTAACACTGTACCAGCTCGGAATGTGATCAGTATTCTGGGCTCCTTGAGCCATATTCACACTGCACCAGCTCAGCATGGTGATCAGTATCCCGGACTGGTTGACACATATTCACACTGTACTACCTCGGCATGGTGATCAGTATCCTGGGCTGGTTGACGCATACTCACACTGTACCAGCTCAGCATGGTGATCAGTATCCTGGGCCGTTTGGCGCTTATTCACCCTGTACCAGCTCAGCATGACGATCAATATCCTGGGCTGGTTGACACATATTCACACTGTACCAGCTCAGCATGGTGATGAGCATCCTGGGCCGTTTGACACATATACACACTGTACCAGCTCAGCATTACGATTTGTATCCTGGGCTGGATGACCCATATTCACACAGTACCAGCTAGGAATGTTAACAGTGTCCTGGGCTGGTTTACCCGTATTAACACTGTACCAGCTCGGCATGGTGATCAGTATCCTGGCATTTTTGACCCATATTCACACTGTAACAGCTCGGCAAGGGGATCAGATCCTGGGCCGTTTGACACATATTCACACTTTGCCAGCTCGTCATGAATTGTAGTATACTGTGCTTGTTGACCCATATACACACTGTTACAGCTCGGTTTGACGATCCGAATCCTGCGCTGGTCGACCCATATTCACACTGTACCAGCTCAGCATGGTGATCAGTATCCTGTTCTGGTTGACCCATATTCACACTGGACCAGCTCGGCATGGTGATCAGCATCCTGGGCTGGTTGACTCATATTCACACTGTCCCAGCTCGGCATCGTGATCATCATCCAGGGCTGTTTGACGCAAATTCACACAGTACCAGCTCGGCATGGCGATCAGTATCCTGGGCTGGTTGACCCACATTCACACTGCAGACGATCAGCATGGTGATCTGTATCGTGGGCTGGTTGACCCATATTCACACCGTACCAGCTCAGCATGACGATTTGTATCCTGGGCTGGTTGACCCATATTCTAACTGTACCAGCTCGGCATAACGATTAGTACCGTGGACAGTTGACCCATATTCACACTGTACAAGCTCAGCATGACATTCAGTACCCTGGCATTTTTGGCACATATTCACACTGTACATGCTTGGCATGCCGATCAGTATCCTGGGCTGGTTGACCTATATTCACACTGTACCGGCTCGGAATGTGATCAGTATCCTGGGCTGTTTGGGCCATATTCACACTGTACCAGCTGGGCATGGCGATCAGTATCCTGGACTCTTTGACCAATATACACAATGCATCAGCTCGTTGTGGTGATCAGCATCCAGGGCTGTTTGATCCATATTCACACTGTACCAGCTCGGCATGGCGATCAGTATCCTGGGCTCTTTGACCAATATTCACAATGTACCAGCTCGGCCTGGCGATCAGTATCCCGGGCTGGTTGACCCATATTCACACTGCTCCAGCTCGGCATGGTGATCATATCCTGAGCTGTTTGACTAATACACACACTGCACCAGCTCGGCATGGCGATCAGTATCCTGGGCTCTTTGACCAATATACACCTGCATCAGCTCGGTGTGGTGATCAGCATCCTGGGCTGTTTGATCCATGTTCACACTGTACCAGTTCGGCACGGCGATCAGTATCCTGGGCTGGTTGACCAATATTCACAATGTACCAGCTCGGCCTGGCGATCAGTATCCCGGGCTGGTTGACCCATATTCACACTGCTCCAGCTCGGCATGGTGATCATATCCTGAGCTGTTTGACTAATACACACACTGCACCAGCTCGGCATCGTGATCAGTATCCTGGGCTGTTGGACCCATATTCAAACTCTACCAGCTCGGCATGGTGATTAGTTTCAAGGGCTGGTTGACTCGTAGTCACACTGTCCAAGTTTGGCATGGACATCATTATCCTGGACTGTTTGACCCATATTTACACTGTACCAGCTCGGCAATGCGATCATTATCCTGGAGTGTTTGACCCATATTCACACTGCACCAGCTCAGAATGGCTATCAGCATCCTGGGCTGTTTGACCCATATTCACACAGTACCCGCTCGGCATGGTGATCAGTATCCTGGCCTGGTTGATGGGTGACGGCAAGGGCTCTGGTGAAGTGGGATTGAATGGAGTACAAATGTTGTCACACTGAGACAGGGCTGCAGGCTGGTTCTCCACTGAGACATTGCCCTCCCACAGGGTGACACCTCAGCAGACGTAGCAATTGGTTAAATCATCTGCTGTGTGAGCCTTTGAGCACGGAGTTCCACAGCCATAGGAACATAGGAAATCGGAGCAGGAGTAGGCCATTCAGCTCCTCAAGCCTGCTCTGCCATTCGTCAAGATCATGATTGATCATCTACTTCTATGCATTTTCCCACACTATCTCCATATCCCTTGATATTTTTATTATCTAGAAATCTGTCAATCTCTGTCTAGAATATAATCAATGACTGAGCCTCCACAGCCCTCTGTGGTAGATAATTGCAAAGAATCACCGTCCTCTGCATGAAGACATTCCTCCTCATTTCAGTCCTAAATGTTCCAGCTCCCACTCTGAGACTGTGTCTCCTGGTTCGAGATTTCGTGCAGTTTTGGTTCCTCATCTGAAGGAGGATGTTCCTGCTATAGAGGGAGTGCAGCGAAGGTTTACCGGACTGATTCCTGGGATGGTGGAACTGACGTATGAAGAGAGATTGAGTCGGTTCGGGTTATAATGGCTGGAGTTCAGAAGAGTTGGGGGTTCTCATAGAAGCCTATAAAATTCTAACAGGTCTTGACAGGGTAGATGCAGGAAAGATGTTCCCGGGAGTGGGGTGGGGGCGGGGGGGGGGAGTGGGGGGTTGGCGGGGAGAGTCCAGAACCAGGGGTCATAGTCTAAGGATTTTTATTTCAGATTGCCAACATCGCAGTATTTTCCTTTTATTATTCTCATAGTCTAAGGAGACGGGGTAAACCTTTCAGGACTGAGATGAGGAGAAATTCCTTCACCCAGAGAATGGTGAACCTGTGCAATTCACTGCTACAGAAAACAGTTGAAGTCAAAATATTGTATGTTTTCAAGAAGGAGTTAGATATTGTTCTTGGGGCGAAATATATCAATGGATACGAGGGGAAAGTGGTAGCAGGTTACTGAGTTGGATGATCAGCCATGATCAGAATGAATGGTGGAGCAGGCTCGAAGAGATGAATGGCCTACTCCTGCTCCGATTTTCTATGTTGCTATGAGACCTCACAGCTAGGGGAAATATCCTTCCTGCATCTATCCTGTCGAGCCCTGTAAGAATTCTATATACTTCAATTACATCTCCTCTCATTCGACTGAACTGTAGACAATAAAGGGGCAGTCTCATTAATCTCTCCTCATAGGACAATCCTGCCATCCTAGGAATCAGTCTGATGAATGTTTGTTGCACTTCCTCTTTGGAAAAATATCCTTCCTTAGGTAAGGAGACCAAAACTGTACCCAATACTCCAGGTGTGGTCTCACCAAGGCGCCATACAATTGCAGCAAGACTTATTTACTCCTGTACTCAAATTCTCTTGCAAAAAAGGCCAACATCATTTGCCTTCCCAGCTGCTTGCTGAACCAACATGTTTGCTTTGGTGACTTATGAACAAAGGCACCCAGGTCCCGTTGGTGACCAACACTCCTGTCAGGTGAAGCAGTGATTTACTTGTACTTCTTTCAATTTAGTATGCTGTATTCACTGCTCACAATGTGGTCTCCTCTACACTGGGAAGACCAAACACAGACTGGGTGACCAGTTTATGGAAGGCCTCCACTCACCATAAGCATGACTCCAAGCTTCCGTTTGCTTGCCATTTCAACATCCCCACCGCCCCCCTCACACCCACTCTCATATAAACATTTCCGACTTTGGCCTGCTCCAGTGTTCCAGTGAAAATCAACGCAAGCTCGAGGGGCAGCACCTTATCTTTTGATTAGGCACTCTACAGCTGTGTGGACTGAACATTGAGTTCAATAATTTCAGGGCATGACTGGCCTTTTTCAAATTATAATAATGTCATTTCAAGAAGTATTTATATGACCACTTGAAACGCCATAGCATACAGGGCTACGGGCCAAGTGCAAGAATATAGGATCAAAATAGTTGAGTGCGGTATGGTTGGCAAACATACGATGGGCTAAAGGATCTGTTTCTGTGCTGTACAACTCTGTGACTCTATGACTCGATTTTATTTTTTTAACTATGTGCCTGCTTTTCATGTAGACTGAGCTGCTCATTATTTTGCTATTAACATCCTCTCTGGACTAATGCTCTGTCTTTCAACACAAGCATTAACACAATCTTTGCCTTTGTTTCAGGTCAGTTTTGTTATTTAATCTCGGCTGCCTTCCCTTTTGTTCTCTCCCCCACGACTCTCCGCCCACCCCTTACCTTGCTTAAAACCTAATTCTTACCTAATCTTTGCCAGTTCTGATGACAGGTCACAGACCTGAAATGTTAACTCTGATTCTCTCTCCACTGAAGTTAAACTGATGGCCTGTAGTTGCTAGGTTTCCCTTTGCATTCATTTTTTTTAGAATAAGGATTTGTAATTCTCCAGTCGCCTGGCACCACCCCAGAGTCTAAGGAAGATTGGAAAATTATGGCCAGTGCCTCTGCGATTTCCAGTCTCATTTCCCAAAGTATCTAGAAAGAACAAAGAGAACAAAGAGCAAAGAAAATTACTGCACAGGAACAGGCCTTTCGGCCCTCCAAGCCTGCGCCGATCCAGATCCTCTATCTAAACATGACGCCCATTTTCTAAGGGTCTGTATCTCTTTACTTCCTGCCCATTCATGTGTCTGTCTAGATACATCCTAAAAGATGCTATCGTGCCCGCGTCCACCACCTCCACTGGAAACGCTTTCCAGGCACCCACCACCCTCTGCGTAAAGAACATTCCACGCATATCCCCCTTAAACTTTTCCCCTTTCACTTTGAACTCGTGACCCCTTGTAATTGAATCCCCCACTCTGGGAAAATGCTTCTTGCTATTCAACCTGTCTATACCTCTCATGATTTTGTACACCTCAATCAGGTCCCCCCTCAACCTCCGTCTTTCTAATGAAAATAGTCCTAATCTACTCAACCTCTCTTCATAGCTAGCGCCCTCCATACCAAGCAACATACTGGTGAACCTCTTCTGCACCATCTCCAAAGCATCTACATCCTTTGGTAATGTGGCGACCAGAACCGTACGCAGTATTCCAAATGTGGCCGAACCAAAGTCCTATACAACTGTAACATGACCTGCCAACTCTTGTACTCAATACCCCGTCCGATGAAGGAAAGCATGCCGAAAGCCTTCTTGTCCATTCTATTGACCTGCGTTGCCACCTTCAGGGAACAATGGACCTGAACACCCAAATCTCTCTGGACATCATTTTTCCCCAGGACTTTTCCATTTGCTGTATAGTTCACTCTTGAATTGGATCTTCCAAAATGCATCACCTCGCATTTGCCCTGATTGAACTCCATCTGCCATTTCACTGCCCAACTCTCCAGTCTATCTATTTTCTGCTGTATTCTCTGACAGTCCCCTTCACTACTCCACCAATCTTAGTGTCGTCTGCAAACTTGCTAATCAGACTACCTATACTTTCCTCCAAATCATTTATGTATATCACAAACAACAGTGGTCCCAGCACGGATCCCTGTGGAACACCACTGGTCACACGTCTCCATTTTGAGAAACTCCCTTCCACTGCTACTCTCTGTCTCCTGTTGCCCAGCCAGTTCTTTATCCATCTAGCTAGTACACCTTGGACCCCATGCGCCTTCACTTTCTCCATCAGCCTACCATGGGGAACCTTATCAAACGCCTTACTGATGTCCATGTATATGATATCTACAGCCATTCCCTCATCAATCAACTTTGTCACTTCCTCAAAGAATTGTATTAAGTTGGTAAGACATGACCTCCCCTGCACAAAACCATGTTGCCTATCACTGATAAGCCCATTTTCTTCCAAATGGGAGTTTGGAAGAATTCCATGAATGCATCTCATCCGGCTCTGGTGCTTTATCATCTCTAATTAGAGAAAGCCTATCTAATACTTCTTCTTTACCAATGTTAAATCTTTCTAGTGTATTAGTTACCTCCTCTTTCACTGTGGCCTGTGTAGCTCATCTTCCTTGGTGAGGACAGATGCATTCATTTAAAACCTCAGCTATTCCCCCTGCCTCCATGTGCAATTCCCTCTATTAATCCCTAATTGGTACGATTCAATCTTTTACCACCCTTTTACTATTTATATGCCTACAGATGACTTTGGGAATTCCTTTTATGTTAGCTGCCAGTCTCGTTTCATACCCACTCTTTGATTCTCTTGTTTGCTTTTCACATCCCCTGTGAACTTTCTATATTCAGCCTGGTTTTCCATTATATTATCCACCTGACATCTGTCAAAAGGACAATTTTTCTTCTTCATCATCATCTCTTCCGCTTTTGTCATCCAGGGAGCTCAGGATTTGTTTGCCCGACCTTTCGAGGGAATATACCATGACTGTGCCTGAAAAATCTCTCCTTTGAAGCAGCCCATTATCCACATACCATTTTTTCTTGTTAACCTTTGATTCCAAATTATTCGGCGCTGATCGAATCAATGTTTAATTTTTTGTGGGATGCAGACTATCCCAGTATTTATTGCCCATCCCTAAATGCCTTTGAACTCAGTATCTTGCTCGGCCATTTCAGAGGGCAGTTAACAATCTAACTCCATTGAAGTTGACTTTCGCCCAATGAATTATTCTTACTCTGGCTTGTCCTTTATCCTTTTCCATAGTCAACCTAAACCAGAAGATACAATAATCACTGTTCCCTAAATGTTCTCCTACTGATACTTGATCCACTTGGTCCAACTCATTCCCAAGAACCAGATCCAGCAGTGTCTTCTTTCCCATTGGGCTGGAAACATACTGCTGCAGAACATTTTCCTGAATACACTTTAGGAACTCTTGCCGCCCTCTGCCCTTTGTACCACTAATATCCCAGTATATTTGGATAACGAATGTTCCCAAGAACAAAGAACAGTGCAGCACAGGAACAGGCCATTCGGCCCTCCAAGCCTGCGTTGAACTTGATGCCTGCCTAAACTATAACCTTCTGCACTTCCGGGGCCCATATCCCTCTATTCCCTTCCTATTCATATATTTCCCCGTTATAATTACTCTACAATTCTTGCATCTTTCTGTAATTTGCTCCCAAATTTGTTCCTCCATGTCTTTCCCACTAGCTGGTGGCCGATAGACAACACTGAGGAATGTAATTTATTGCTCCTTTCCTAAACACCCTGTATCCAGGAATATTTAACACCCAGTTTTTCCCTTCTTTGAGCCAGGTCTCTGTTATATCTACAACATCATATTTCCACCTGAAAATCTGCACCTGTACCTCACCAGTCTTATTAACCACACTCCATGCATTCTCATACACGTTCAGTTAGCCTAATTTAGGCTTTATTATTTTCTCTGTTACTCTGATCTCAACGAATAACTTTTTATTCTCTACTCTAATGCTATCTATCTCCCTCAGTATTCTGTGCACCATTGTATGTGTGTTCCTCTCTGATATTTCTCCCAGTTTCTGCACCTTTCCCAATAGCACTAACAAATCAACCCACAAGGGAATTAGTCCCAGCTCTATTTATGTGCAACCGTCCAGCCTGTACAGATCCCACATTCTCCAGAACTTCTCCCAATGTACCAGCAATGTAAATCACTCCCTCCTGCACCATCTTTCCAGCCATGCATTCCTATTCCTTTAATTACTTGCGCGGTTGCTGGTAGGAATCCGTACATTACTGCTTTTGACATCCTGCTTGCTAATTTCTGACTGATCTCGCTGAATTCTGACTGCAGGACTATCTCCTCTTTCTGCCAATGTCGTTCGTACCAATGTGGACCACGACTGCTGGCTGTTCACCCTCCACCTTCAGGATGCTCTACAGCCGCACAGTGATATCCTAGACCCTGGCAACAGGGAGGCAACACACCTTCCTGGATACACATCAGCGGCCTCAGAAACTCCTGTCTGTTCCTGGGATCATTTAATCACTATCAACATTCCAGTCTTCCGTGTACCCGCCCAGTACAGGTGAGACAGCCGTGGTACCATGGCCCTGTCTGTGGCTTCAGTCGCCAGATGAACCATCACTTTCCTCAGTATTAAGTATTGGTTGGAGAGTGAGATACACTCAGGGGTCTCCTTTGCTGCCTGCCTGATACTTCTTGACTGTCTGGTGATTACCCATTCCCTCACTCCCTGCATCCACTTAAGCTGTGGGGTGACCACGTCTATAAACGCTCTATCCAGAAATCACTCAACCTCACGTATACACCGCAGTGACGTCCATGGTCCCACCATCTGCAGCTTGTACAACAACCCAGACAGCAGGATGAGGGGGAGGTAGGAGTTAAGAAGGGACATAAGGCAGGAACATAGCATCATCCTGAGTTCTTTCGGTGATGCCGGATGCTACGGGCTCTGTCACAGTCGGTCACATGATATAGCGAACCATCTCCTCCCTCAGGCTCGGGGGATGAAGGCATTCCTGGCCCTCACCGGTTTACTGCTGCTCCCTGTCATTATCGGCCACATTGTCCTGTAATAGAGAAGGCAGAATGTCAGTGATTGTGTTGAACTGTGTTTGGGTGTTGTGCCTGCCATAGCTGAATAGCTGGAGTTATGTGGAGGCAGTGAGTGGTGGGTGTGAGGCTGGTATCAGTGGAAATTGTGTGAGGGTGAGGTGGAGTATGTGAATGTTAGGTGTGAGTCCTGAATGTTAGAGACTACTGATGGGTGAGTGATGGGCGTGTGGTACATTGAGCAGTGTGAGAGTTTGGTGGTGTTGGGAGTGGGAGATGCCATGTAGAGATAAATTCACTGACATTGACCACCCGTGTGAGCTCATTAAACTTCTTCTGGCTCTGCTGTCAGGTCCTCGGAGCCAGACGTCTTGCATTGACCTCCCTGACCAATTGCTCCCATTCCCTTCGCTCTTTCTATTTCCCTTTCCGTCTTTCACACATACACTCTCTCTCTCTTCACTCTCTGTGTCTCTTGCTCATAGAATCCATCTTCCAGCATTTGGCCCAGAGCCGTGCTCATAGAGTCAGAGGATGATGCACTACAGAAGGAGGCTGTTCGGCACATTGTGTCGGTGCTGTCTCTTTGAAAGAGCTATCTAATTAGTTCTTCTCCACTCCTCTTTCCTTTCAGTTTTTCCCCCTTTGCATGTATTTGTTAAATTTCCTATTGAAAGATATTGTTGCCTCTGCTTCCACCCTGTTTTCATGCAGTAAATTCCAGATCCCAACAACTTGCTGTGTAAGAAAATTCTCCTCATTGCACATCTGGTTCCTTGTCAATTACCTTCAATCTGTGTCTTCTTGATACTGAACTTTCTGACACTGGAATCAGTTTCGCATTAATTACCCTATCAAAACCCTTTATGATTTTGAATTCTATATTAATTCTCCCCTTACCCTTCACTGCTCTTAAGAGAACAATCCCAGCTTTTCCAATTTCTCCACGTAACTGAATTCCCAGATCCCTGGTAATCCCTGGTAATCCCCAGATCTACAAACACACACACACTGATCAGAGCCCAGGCACTGAGGCAGACAGATCTACAAACACACACACATGTATGCAAACAGACATGCGGAAACAACGATCAGACCCCATGCACTGAGGCAGACAGATATAAACACACACACACACACACACACACACACACACACACACACACACACACACACACACACACACACACACACACACACACACACTCACACACATACACATACACTGATCAGATCCCAGGCACTGAGCCAGACAGATATACAAACACATAGAACATAGAACATAGAACATAGAAAAATACAGCACAGAACAGGCCCTTCGGCCCACGATGTTGTGCCGATCCTTTGTCCTCTGTCAAGGACAATTTAATCTATACCCCATCATTCTCCTTTATCCATATACCTATCTAAAAGCCGTTTGAAAGTCCCTAAAGTTTCTGACTCAACAACTTCCCCAGGCAAGGCATTCCATGCCCCGACCACTCTCTGGGTAAAGAACCTTCCCCTGACATCCCCCTTATATCTCCCACCCTTCACCTTAAATTTATGACCCCTTGTAACGCTTTGCTCCACCCGGGGAAAAAGTTTCTGACTGTCTACCCTATCTATTCCCCTGATCATCTTATAAACCTCTATCATGTCACCCCTCATCCTTCTCCGTTCTAATGAGAAGAGGCCTAGAATGTTCAGCCTTTCCTCGTAAGACTTATTCTCCATTCCAGGCAACATCCTGGTAAATCTCCTCTGCACCCTCTCCAAGGCTTCCACATCCTTCCTAAAATGAGGCGACCAGAACTGCACACAGTACTCCAAATGAGGCCTTACCAAGGTCCTGTACAGCTGCATCATCACCTCACGGCTCTTAAATTCAATCCCTCTGCTAATGAACGCTAACACCCCATATGCCTTCTTCACAGCCCTATCCACTTGAGTTGCAACTTTCAACGATCTATGCACATAGACCCCAAGGTCTCTCTGCTCCTCCACATGCCCAAGAACCCTACCGTTAACCCAGTATTTTGCATTCGTGTTTGTCCTTCCAAAATGGACGACCTCACACTTTTCAGGGTTAAACTCCATCTGCCACTTTTCAGCCCAGCACTGCAACCTATCCAAGTCCCTTTGCAGACGACAATAGCCCTCCTCGGTATCCACAACTCCACCAACCTTTGTATCATCTGCAAATTTACTGACCCACCCTTCGACTTCCTCATCCAAGTCGTTAATAAAAATCACAAACAGGAGAGGACCCAGAACTGATCCCTGTGGCACGCCACTGGTAACTGGGCTCCAGGCTGAGTATTTACCATCTAAGACCACTCTCTGCCTTCTATCAGTTAGCCAATTCTTAATCCAACTGGCCACATTCCCCACTATCCCATGCCTCCTGACTTTCTCCATAAGTCTACCATGGGGGACCTTATCAAATGCCTTACTAAAATCCATGTACACCACATCCACTGGTTTACCCTCATCCACTTGCTTGGTCACCTGCTCAAAGAATTCAATCAGGCTTGTGAGGCAAGACCTACCCCTCACAAAACCGTGCTGACTGTCCCGAATCAAGCAGTGTCTTTCCAGATGCTCAGAAATCCTATCCCTCAGCACCTTTTCCATCAACTTGCCTACCACCGAAGTAAGACTAACTGGCCTGTAATTCCCAGGGTTGTTCCTATTCCCTTTCTTGAACAGGGGCACAACATTTGCCACCCTCCAATCACCTGGTACCACCCCCGTCAACAGAGAAGATGAAAAGATCATTGCCAGCGGCTCTGCAATTTCATCCCTTGCTTCCCATAACATCCTTGGATATACCCCGTCAGGCCCGGGAGACTTGTCTATCTTCAAGTTATTCAAAAACCCCAACACATCTTCCCTCCTAACGAGCACTTCCTCGAGCTTACCAGTCTGTTTCACACCGTCCTCTTCAGTAATACACCCCTTCTCATTCGTAAATACCGAAGAGAAGTACTCATTCAAAACCTCACTTATCTCTTCCGGCTCAACACACAGTCTCCCGCTATTGTCCTTGACCGGACCTACGGTCCCCCTAGTCATCCTCATATTTCTGACATACGCGTAAAAGGCCTTGGGGTTTTCTTTTATCCTACCCGCCAAGCATTTTTCATGCCCTCTCTTAGCTCTCCTAATCCCTTTCTTCAGATCCTTCCTGGCCATCTTGTATCCCTCCAGAGCTATGCCTGTGCCCTTTTTCCTCAACCTTATATACGCATCCTTCTTCTTCCTAACAAGACTCTCAACCTCTCTTGTCAACCACGGTTCCCTCACATGACCATCCCTTCCCTGTCTGACAGGGACATGCTTATCAATGGCCCCTACTATCTGCTCCTTGAAAAAGTTCCACATTTCGACCGTGCCCTTCCCTGCCAGCATATGCTCCCAACTTATGCTCCTCAGTTCCTGCCTGACAGCATCATATCTACCCTTCCCCCAATTGTAAACCTTGCCCTGTTGCACATACCTATCCCTCTCCATTACCACAGTGAATGCTACAGAATTGTGATCACTATCTCCAAAGTGCTCGCCCACCAACAGCTCTATCACTTGCCCTGGTTCATTACCTAGTACCAAATCCAATATTGCCTCCCCTCTGGTCGGGCAGTCTACATACTGAGTCAGAAAAGCTTCCTGGACATACTGCACAAACACTACCCCATCCAAACTATTCGATCTAAAGAGTTGCCAATCAATATTTGGGAAGTTGAAATCCCCCATAATTACTACCCTGTGACTTCTGCTCCTTTCCAAAATCTGTTTCCCAATCTGCTCTTCCACCTCCCTGCTGCTATTGGGGGGCCGATAGAAAACTCCCATCAACACACACATACACACACGCACACCCCGATCAGATCCCAGGCACTGGGATGCGCGCACACACACAGGCACACAGAGCCATACACACACACACACACACACACACGCAGGCACACAGAGCCATGCACACACACACACACACACACATACACACACACGCACGCACACGCGGAAATTATATCCCAGGCCCTGAGCCAGACAGGTCCAAGGACGAGTGCCAGATACAAAAAAACTCACCCACCCACACACATACACACACGCACACGTCACACCCAGGACTTTGAGCCAGACACACCCACACTCGGGCATACACCGACAGACACACACGAACACACATACAGATTGCAACCCACGTACTGAGCCTGTCTCTCATACACACACACACACACACACCCACACACACGAACAAAGATCACACCACAGGCACTGAACCAGTCAAATTCACACACATACAGACATACGCGCACACACACACGTGCACACACACACACACACACACACACACACACACACACACACACACACACTGCAATACAGGCCTTCAGGCACTCACTCGCACTCTCACTCGCACACACACGCACACACACACTCTACAATCCAGGCATTCAGGCACACGTACACACACACACACACACTCACACACACTCTACAATCCAGGCATTCAGGCACGCGTACACACACACACACACACACACACTACAATCCAGGTATGCAGGCTCACACACAGACTCACATCACAACCCAGGCTGTTGGGGTGGAATGACTAATTGAATCACTGGACGCCCAGATCCGTTTCAACCGTCAAAGAGTTTATTGTTTTACACTGGTGGGAAGCAGGCCTCTGGACAGTCGAGGTACCTCTCCACCGAACAGAAGAGATTCCACCGTTTAAATACAGTCACTCAGCCCATATCGGCTGGATATTGTTCGATTGGTCAGGGGTCTTATTGTCACATGGATGTGTGATCAGGACATGTTCTAGCCCTTATTCTGAGGGCCTCATTATCTTGTGACTCTCTGAGCAAGTCCTGTTGTACCCCTTATCTCTTTAGGTGAAGAAATAACAGAAATAGAACTTTAATTTTGTTTAGTACAATGAGCCCCTGTATCCGTGTGTGCCCAGGGACTCTTCTTATTTAACTACTGCCTGGGTTACGCTGTGAGTTTTCTTAACTGCTTTGTTGTATACATTATTTCTAACCTAGTTTCTATTGAGACAGCTAATTAATCTATTCCTTACTACAATTTACTATGCGTTACACATTACTATGGCAGGCTGCTATCTGTTGTTTCAGACAAATACCTTCTTCAGCCATTTTGTAGCCATATCTGTCATTTTGTTCATTTAACTGTTGCTTCTGACACGGCTGGCCCTTACACAAGCCCTGATACAAACCCGCATACAGGCACAAACACAGGCATCTGCAAGTGCACACACACACACACACACACACACAAATGAACACAGATCACACCGCAGGCACTGAACCAGTCAAATTCACACATACACAGAAACATACACTCACGCACAAACACACACATTCACACACTGCAATACGGACCTTCGGCACTCACTCGCACTCTCACTCGCACACATATGCATGCACACACTGTACAATCCAGGCATTCAGGCACGCGAGCACACACACACAGACACATTCACACACGCAAACCATCTCCCAGGCCCTGAGATATATACAACACACACATATCAAACCACAATTACTCAGGCACACACACAGACACAGACACAGACACACACACACACACACAGACACAAACACACACAGATACACACACACACACACACACATACAGATACACGAATAATCAAAGCATAGCACAGACATGAGACACACACAGACACACTCGCAAACACAAACTCACATGCACATATGCACACAAACACATACGACAAGCCAGATATTCAGTCACACACAGACACACATAAACACAGACACACAGACACGCATGTACAGACACATGAATATACAAATCACAACACAGACCTGAGACACACACACAAACACAAACTCACATGCACATACGCACACACACACAGACTACAATGCAGACATTCAGACGCACACGCACACACACACACACAGATACACAAAGGTATAAAGCACAACTCAGGCTTGAGACACACACATACACAAACACATACTCACATACACATACGCACACACACAGACTGCAAACTAGGCATCCAGCCACACACACACTCACACATACACATGGAGCACACCCCAGGCAGCGAGACAGACCCGAAAACACAGACAAACATCCTTCCCCCACCAAACTCTCACAGGATGTGCCCTCAGCCCCCCGTCAGATCCTTGCACCCTCACACACTGCAAAGAAACAACCACCGAACCAACCATCCAAAACAAGCAGGGAAACGGCATCAGGCCCTGAGACAAATCCACATATAGACACACACACACACACACACACACACACACACAGAGGAACACAAGACACACAGCACAACCCAGGCCCTGACAAACACAGAGAGACACACGCAGACATACACACGCACACACACACACACACAAATACAGATACAAGGACACGCAAGCACATGCACACAGACAAACACACACAGCACAACCCATTCCTGAGACACACACAAAAACGCACACACACATGCACATGTGCACATACACACACGTGCACACAAAGAACACAGCACAAGCCAGGTCCTGAGATACACACACATACACACAGTCCCGGAGGACGGGAGAATTGCTAATGTTGTCACCTTGTTTAAGAAGGGTAGCAAGGAAAATCCAGGTAATTATAGACCGGTGAGCCTGACGTCATAGGTAGCGAAGCTGCTGGAGAAGATTCTGAGGGAAAGGATCTATTCCCATTTGGAAGAAAATGGGCTTATCAGTGATAGGCAACATGGTTTTGTGCAGGGAAGGTCATGTCTTACCAACTTAATAGAATTCTTTGAGGAAGTGACAAAGTTGATTGATGAGGGAAGGGCTGTAGATGTCATATATACATGGACTTCAGTAAGGCGTTTGATAAGGTTCCCCATGGTAGGCTGATGGAGACAGTGAAGTCGCATGGGGTCCAGGGTGTACTAGCTAGTTGGATAAAGAACTGGCTGGGCAACAGGAGACAGGGAGTAGCAGTGGAAGGGAGTTTCTCAAAATGGAGACATGTGACCAGTGGTGTTCCACAGGGATCCGTGCTGGGACCACTGTTGTTTGTGATATACATAAATGATTTGGAGGAAAGTATAGGTGGTCTGATAAGCAAGTTTGCAGACGACACTAAGATTGGTGGAGTAGCAGATAGTGAAGGGGACTGTCAGAGAATACAGCAGAATATAGATAGATTGGAGAGTTGGGCAGAGAAATGGCAGATGGAGTTCAATCCGGGCAAATGCGAGGTGATACATTTTGGAAGATCCAATTCAAGAGTGAACTATACAGCAAATGGAAAAGTCCTGGGGAAAAATGATGTCCAGAGAGATTTGGGTGTTCAGGTCCATTGTTCCCTGAAGGTGGCAACGCAGGTAAATAGAGTGGTCAAGAAGGCATACGGCATGCTTTCCTTCATCGGACGGGGTATTGAGGAGAAGAGTTGGCAGGTCATGTTACAGTTGTATAGGACTTTGGTTCGGCCACATTTGGAATACTGTGTGCAGTTCTGGTCGCCACATTGCCAAAAGGATGTAGATGCTTTGGAGAGGGTGCAGAGGAGGTTCACCAGGATGTTGCCTGGTATGGAGGGCGCTAGCTATGAAGATAGGTTGAGTAGATTAGGATTATTTTCATTAGAAAGACGGAGGTTGAGGGGGGACCTGATTGAGGTGTACAAAATCATGAGAGGTATAGACAGGGTGGATAGCAAGAAGCTTTTTCCCAGAGTGGGGGATTCAATTACTAGGGGTCACGAGTTCAAAGTGAAAGGGGAAAAGTTTAAGGGGGATATGCGTGGAAAGGTCTTTACGCAGAGGGTGGTGGGTGCCTGGAACGCGTTGCCAGCGGAGGTGGTGGACACGGGCACGATAGCATCTTTTAAGATGTATCTAGACAGATACATGAATGGGCAGGAAGTAAAGAGATACAGACCCTTAGAAAATAGGCGACATGTTTAGATAGAAGATCTGGATCGGCGCAGGCTAGGAGGGCCGAAGGGTCTGTTCCCGTGCTGTAATTTTCTTTGTTCTTTGTTCTAGACACACTCGGACACACATACATCAACATACACATTTGTATGCACGCACAAACAGACACAGGTCACACCCAGGACCCTGAGCCAGACACACACACACTCGAACACAAACAGACAGACACACTCGGAAATACACACAGATCACAACCCAGACACTGAGCTAGGCAACAGATCACATCCCAGGTACTGAGCTGGACACACACATACACACAGATCACAACCCAGGCACTGAGCTGGACAACAGATCACAACACAGGCACTGAGGTAGACACACATACATACACACACCCACACACACACACACACACGTACATGAATACAGATCACACCATAGGCACTGAACCGGTCAAATTCAGTCACACACACACCCACACGCTCACACACACGTACATGAATACAGATCACACCACAGGCACTGAACGAGTCAAATTCACATGGCCACACACACATTCACAGACACTTGTACGCACACACACAGCAATACAGGCCTTCAGGCACTCAGTCGTACACTCGCACTCTCACTCACTCACACACTCACACACACTCTACAATCCAGGCATGCACGCGCACACTCTCTCTCTCACACACGCACAATCAATCTTGGACACACACACACACACACACACATACGCTGTCTATCTCTCACACACACATACACACACACACACAAAATCAGACGCTCTCTCTCACACTCGCACACTCTGAGATGCACTCACACACACAGTCTCTCTCAGACACACGCAAACAAGCTCTCGCTCCCTCACACACACTCACATTCACACACATGCTCTCTCTCTACCACACATATACACACTCACACAGGCACACACAGGCTCTCTTTCTCCCTCACCATCAGTCTCTCTTTCTCTATCTTTCTCACACACACACTCTCTCACACACACACATACACACACTCTCTCTCTCACACACACACTCTCAATCGCAGAGACACACACCCACGCTCTCTCTCTCTATCTCACACACACAAACTCGCTCGCTCACACATACAAACACGCTCTCTTTCACACACACAGACGCACATGCACACAAACACGCTCTCTCTCAGTCACACATACTTATACACACAAGCTCTCTCTCTCTCCCGCGCACACACACGCTTTCTCTCTCTCACACAAACACACACACTCACACACACTCCACAATCCAGGCATGCACGCACACACTCTCTCTCTCACCATCAGTCTCTCTTTCTCTATCTATCTCACACACATACACATACACTCTCTCACACACACACACACACACTCTCTCTCTCACACACACACACACTCTCAATCGCAGAGACACACACCCACGCTCTCTCTCTCTATCTCACACACACAAACTCGCTCGCTCACACATACAAACACGCTCTCTTTCACACACACAGACGCACATGCACACAAACACGCTCTCTCTCAGTCACACATACTTATACACACAAGCTCTCTCTCTCTCCCGCGCACACACACGCTTTCTCTCTCACACAAACACACACACTCACACACACTCCACAATCCAGGCATGCACGCACACACTCTCTCTCTCACCATCAGTCTCTCTTTCTCTATCTATCTCACACACATACACATACACTCTCTCACACACACACACACACACTCTCTCTCTCACACACACACACACTCTCTATCGCAGAGACATACACCCACGCTCTCTCTCTCTATCTCACACACACAAACTCGCTCGCTCACACATACAAACACGCTCTCTTTCACACACACAGACGCACATACACACAAACGCGCTCTCTCTCTCACACTCACAGACGCTTTCTCTCTCTCTCACACACACACACAGACACTCACACACACAAACGCGCTCTCTTTCTCACACTCACATACACACTCTCACACAAGCACACACACCCACCTCTCTCTCTCTCTCTCACACACACACACACGCTCTCTTTCCCACACACACGCTCTTTCTCTCTCACACATATACACACACAAGCTGTCTCTCTCAGATACACACACACACGCTCTCTCTCTCTTGCACATACACACACTCTCACACAAGCACACGCACGCTTTCTCTCTCTCTCTCTCTGTGTCACACACGCACTCTCACATACACACACACTCTCTCACACACACACACACTCTCTCTTTTTAACACACAAACTCTCTTTGTCACAAACACTAACAAGCTCTCTCTCTCACACAAACGCATACACGTGCACAAACTTTCTCTCACACACAAATGCAAACACGCTCTCTCTCCCAGACACACACATACACACAAACATGCTCTCTATCACATACACACACTCTCTCTCACACACACACTCTCTCTCTATCTCAGATACGCACACCCACGCTCTCTCTCTTTCTCACACACACACTCTCTCACACACGCAAACACGCTCTCTCTCTCACACTCACACACACATACACAAGCACAAACACGCTCTCTCACCCACACACTCTCTCTCTCACACACACTATCTAACACACACATGTTCTCTCACACACACTCTCTCGCACATGCACACATGCACACAGAGACACACGCATACACTCTCTCTCTAACACACTTACTCTCTCCAACGCAAACATGCACATGTTCTCTCTCACACACACGCACTCTCTCCCTCTCTCTCACACACACACGGGCGCTCTCTCTCGCACACACAGACGCTCTCTGACACATACACACACACACACACACGCTCTCTCTCAAACACACACACGTACACTATCTCAGACACACACACGCACAGTCTCTCCAACACATACTCACACTCTCTCTCACACACACAAACGCTCTGCCACACACACACAAACACACACATACACACACCCACACACAAACACATACACTCTCTCACACACACACGCTCTCTCTCATACACACACCAACACACGCTCTCTCTCCCACTATCTCTCTTAGACACACATGCACTCACGCAGAAACACACTCTCTCGCAACACACACGTACACTCTCTCAGACACAAACACACACGCACTGTCTCTCCAACACACATACACACTCCCTCCTTCACACACGCACATACACCGCACACACACACAGGCTCACTCTCTCTGTCACACACACACTGTCTCTCTAGCACACACACACACATGTTCTCTCACACACACACACACTCTCCCAGACACACATACACACACAGGCTCTCTCTCACACTCACACACACACTTTCTCTCTCACACAAACGTATACACACACACAGAATCACACTCTCTCTCTCACATGCACACACACAGGCTCTCTCGCACACACACGCTCACTGTCAGACGCACTCACACACACAGTCTCTCTCAGACACACACAAACGTTCTCACACACAAACACACACACACACATACACTCTTTCTCACACACACGCTCTCTCTCTTACACACGTAAACACGCATGCACACACTTTCGTTCCTGCACACACTATCTCTCTTACACACCCGCTCTCTCTCCCCCACACACGTTCACATGCCCTCTCTCTCACATACACACGATCTCTCTTACACAAAGACGCACTCTCTCTCACACACACACGCACGCTCTCTCTCAAACACACACATGTGCACATGCTCTCTCTCACACATCACACACGCTCTCTCTCAAACACACACGTACACATCCTCTCTCTCTCACAAACATACTCTCTCTCACACACACGTACACTCTCACAGACACACACATACAATCCCTGTCAGACATACACACATGCACTGTCTCTCCAACAAATACACACACTCTCTCTCAGATGCACACATGCTCTCTCTCTCACACACATACACGCTCTGTCACACACACAAACACACACACACGCTCTCTCACACACACGCGCGCTCGCTCTCTCTCTCTCTCTCTCTCTCTTACACACACTCACTCTTAGACACATCCACACTTTCTGACACATCAACACATACACTCTCTCTCACACACACGCTCTCTCTCTTGCACACACAAACACACATGTACACACGCTCGCTCC